>NC_056737.1:776065682-776335682 GCF_019279795.1 Protopterus annectens | reverse complement strand
TGTGTGTGTGTGTGTGTGTGTGTGTGTGTGTGTGTGTGTGTGTGTGTGTGTGTGTGTGTGCTCACACAAGAGCGTGCATGTAGGTGTGTGTATGCATCACTATTTTATTTCACCCAGGGGTTATTCTAAAGACAAAAAGTACATTTTTGGTTTATAGGTAAATACCAGACTTTCAGCTATAGACTATTATAAGACTAGCTAATAACCAAAGGTCAGAATCAAACCTTGTACTGTGTATCTGTGAGGTAAAAACCTTAGCCATCACGTCAGTCCCACCCCTAAAGTTACTGCAGTTATACCTTGGGTAATATTTTAATTTTATGAACAGTAGAGATAGAATTCCTTGATTTATATCCTACTATCGGTATCTGTGTCAGCCAAAAAAAGTCTTGGCTTCCTTCCAGAGTTTTAGCACATTTATATGACATATTTACTCTGATTGTCTCTTCCATTTTGTCTTATTTTGTAGATGTTGATCGTTTTCTCTACTACCTTAAAGGGTCCTTTCCATCTTCCTAGGAATTTAGTTTCAGCAGAGAACATTAACACTAAGACTTAGTTTCCTACTTTAAACTCCCTATAGTTGACATTTTGTTATACATTGTCTGTTGCAGTTCATGTGCCCTTTCCATATTATATGCTCCTTAACTATTTGCATCATAATTTCTAATCTGTCTTGCAAGTTTGCAAAGTGTGGTCTAACTCTTTTAAATATTTTCCTCTGTCCAAGTATCCTTACTCAAATGGGTTCAATTCTGTTGAAGACTGGAGTGCTTATTTTATGGTAAGAATGGGATAGGGAAGTCATTGATTAAGTAGTCGTCATTTTTTTCTATGACTATCTTTGACATAAACTTCAGAGGTTTATTAAGGCACTCCAGTGAGGGGGTGAGGCACATTGAAGTTCATGACTGTGTCACTTTAAAACTCTGGGAAAGATGTTGAAGTACCCTGATCAAAAATGGAGTTTGCTTCACACTAAGCATTTTTTAGAAATCCCTGCCCTGGAGAAAAATCACATTAGCTCTCTGCCTATTGCTTTAACAAAGGCTTTTTGCACAAGTACTAATTCAAGAAACGTCATGACATAATTACTAATCACTGGAATGCATTGGTAGCCATTGCTAGACTTTGTAATTGACCTACAAGATCCATGACTATCCACGCAAATGGAGTTTCAATAATAGAAGAACAAATTTACACACATCTGAACCCAATATGTGACACTGGCTTTTGACATTCTGGCTAAGCTATACAGAAGCTAGCGATATTGTTCATTACACCAGGTCATTAAAATTTACCTAAAATTTTAGTTTCTGCTTTCTTCATCAAGTGTCTACCAAAATTTGGCTACATGCCAGTTTCAACACAAGTGTTCTAAATACGGTTTTATCACTAACAGTTGATGTCATATTTTTTCATTATCCTTGTTTATCTTGTATAGAAAATCAATGCTTAACTCAAAATATGGGCTAGTCTACTCATCTGTAGCTTCTTTTTCTATTCTGGCAGCATGTTCTCTGGCCTTGCTAAATGTATTTTTGAAAGTGTTAACATACAGAAACATCAAAGCAATAACATGACTATTCATTAATAATATCTGACAAGACATCTTAATCAGATATATGAAGGACTGGACATCAAAGAACTAAAAACTGTGACATGCCTAACTTTTATCCAATCACTGTTAAATGAAATACACACAGAATAATGTTCTAAATAAACTACGTACATTGACACCACTGACTCTGAGCATCTGAACTATTTCATTCTTTAAACAATCTTATCTTACCATATAAACAATTTTTCCCATTATAAAAATGACTGCATCCACATCTGACTTCATAAGGTGAATGGTGCTGGGCCTGCACTTAGGGTGAAGTTAAACGGTTCTTACCGTTATGTATATCTAAGTCAAAGATTGTACTTCTACTTATCAATGAGTTATGACAGACCTTTGTTTGTATTTAATTAACAAAAAAATCAGCTTGTCAATCCACTGCTTTCTGTCTAAGCAAACAGAAATATTCCCAATCAATCAGACCATTCATCAATATTAGCCTTCGGCAGGAACCAGGTAGTGTACCTAAAGGAAAATTTATGAAATATTACTTTCCATTGAATTGGAATTCTTTTCCTGTGTTTGAATAAGAAACCTAGAAATGATGCACATACTATCCTAGTCCATACCCACAGTGGGATTGGGATGTTTGATGAAGTTGACATGATTCTAAATAGCCAAAAGAAGGGACATGTCTGATCTGTTAAAGCGGGCCTAGTTGCCAATTGCAGGCTTCAATTATTGCATTCCATGGAAAGAAATCCTTTGGCAGGGACCATATCATATGCTTACAGTCTGTGGTTGGAGACTTACAGTGCTAGCAGTATCTCTTCAGGATAAACCCCATTTATATAATCTGTCTGGGGGTTTTTGCCACTGATGCAATAGTTAAAAATCATAATTGGTGTATGTCTGCTAAGTTTTTGGCAAATTTTGATTGTAAAACCTTCCACTCTGTCTCTGACTCAGGGAAATCACTATACAGTTGCGTCTTAAGTATCTCTAAATACTTATCTTGTGTGATATTTTCAACACCAGCCTCTCTGTATAAAAAGCTTTGTAGCTAGAAAAATTGCCACCATGTTAACTGCTGTTTGGGAAATGTTCCTTGTAATTTATTGATGTCCTTTACTTTGGGCCAGATTCACGAAGGCTTGCACAGAGTCTAAGAGTAGAGTAAGACTCCAGCAAGCCAACATGTCCACAGAGCGATCCAGGAGCAGCCTGCAGGGGCATGCAACTGAGCTCTCTAAACTAGTCCTACACGGACAGGGCTGGGATATGCAAATTACCTCAATTGCAGGCGAAAGCCATGCAAATGAGGTAAATTTGTGATCCAGGAAACCCGAACCTGTCCGAGTAGGAGTAGTGTTATCTGCAGAAATGTACTCAGTTGATAACTGAGTACGGTTCTGCAAATAGCAAAACGGAGCCATGTCAGCTGTAAAAAAAGCATGCATTCACAGGAGGAAGCATGCCAATGGCCAAAAATATGGCCATTGGCAATGGGAAGTGATGCAAATTAAAAATAAAATAACTTTTTTTTAATCCCGATTTCCGGGGTTTAACCATAGCGCAGCGCCGCGCAAACGCGCTGCACCCTAAAAAGCAGAAAATTAATAATTAAGATCCACAAATGTGGATTTCATAGCTAAAATGAATTTACAATGCAAGGGAATGGCAGGCTGAAGACAACATGGCCACCGAGTAGAGGTTGCTAAGGGGGGAAGCTCAGTCTAAGAGATGTAACTAAGCATTAGTAGGCAATCCTATGCAAATGAGAGTTATGATAGTGAATCGCAAGTTCACATAGCAAATGAGCACAGTCAGTGGAGTGTAGGAGTAGGATAAGGGGAGTAACAGAGTAGAAGATAGGTGACATCACGAGGGGGGTATGTATGAAAGGAGTGCAGCTCATTGGAGCAGAGTGACATGTGTCAGCTTACATTTACATAATAGTGAAAGAGGTGTGTCAACAGGTAGGCCAGGTAAAGTCAAGAAATCGAAGGTGTATGCTGTGGATAACACCAAAGTTTCTTGCTGAGCGTGCATGCGCGCGTGTGCGCGCCAGTAAACCCGAGTAAGACAGTGTGCATGTGTGTAAGCATGTGTGCGCATGTGTAGGCTTGAGTAAGCATATGTAAGGCTGTGTAAACAGTTGTAAGTGCGTTTGCGCCAGTGTGCGTGTGTTTTAACAGGAATAAGCACGTTGTAGTCCGTGTAAGCATGTGTGCGTGCGTGTGAGCTGGTGTGCACATCTTTGCGCTTGTTTGCGCGGTGCTGCCCCCTGAGGAAACAAAAAGGGAAAAGGAAGCACAACAAATAGTAGGAAGTTAACCAGGGAGTACTAGCAGAGCTAGCAGGTGAAAACAATCAGAATCAGCCAATTACACAGGCATTACACTAGCCCAGCCCAGCACTCAAAACCCAGCCAAAAACATTCCAGTATGTATTTCTCAGACACACTGCAACACTGCAGTAAGCTAATAGAAGTGAAAACTGAAAAAGCTTCACTGAGACAAAGAAATGTTAGGGGCTGCCATTGCTGTCATAAGGCAACATATGCAACATGCTGAGGGTGGTGACAATGCAAATGCTGCTGAGCAACCCACAGTGAGGAGATGGAGAAGAGTGTACAGGCCTAGGGTAACCTACCAGGGGCTACATGAGCTGGAGATAGTGGAGCACTATAGAGTGGACAGAGACCTCATGCAGCAAATTGTTGAGCTGTGCAGGCCACGCCTCACACACAGAACCAACAGAGGGGAACCCATCCCAGTGGAAACCAAGGTATGTGTTGGCCTAAGAATATTAGCAACAGGTACCTTCCAGAGACCAACTGGTGATATGATGGGGATTTCACAGGCATCAGCATCTAGGGTACTGCACCAGTTCCTGAATGCCATGGCAGCACATGTCAGTGATCATGTATATTTCCCCAATTCCCATGAGGTATTGGCCAGCAATATGCATCTCTTCCAGCAAATAGCGGAATACCCTGAGGTAGTGGGTGCAATAGACTGCATGCACATTCACATCAAAGCACCAGCTGGTGAGCGGGGTAGGGTCTACTATAACCGCAAGGGTTACCCCTCCATCAACTGCCAGGTCATGTGTGATGCCCAGGGCATAATAATGAATGTGTGTGCTGGCTGCCCTGGAAGCTACCATGACTCCCATATCTGGCATCTGACACAGCTGTACCAGACATTTGCCAATGGGGACATCCCTCATGGTCACCTAGTGGGGGATGCTGGATATGCACTCGAGCCGTGGCTGATGACACCCATCAGAAATGCACACACACCTGAACAGGAATGCCATAATGAGGCACACGCACAAACACGAAATGTAATCGAGCGTGTGTTTGGGCTGCTCAAGTCACAGTTCCGGTGCCTGGACACATCTGGTGGAGCCTTGCAGTACTCACCAACTACATGTACCCAAATAGTCATGGTATGTGCTATGCTACACAATATGATCCTGCAAAAACAGCTGCAGCAGGAGCAGCATAGGGCCGGGCACAACAGCCCCCCACCATTGCCAAGGCCATCACAGGCAGAGCGTGACTCGGAGGAGGAACAACCTGAGCCTGCCCCAGTAGGCAGAAGGAGGCGTGCCCAGTATGCTTTGGCCTTGGCAAAGAGGCAACGCATAGCATATACACTGGCTCAGTAGGAACCCTGGAAATGATACCTCTCTCCGACTTGCACATATAGTAAAAGCGATGCCTAACTTGACACTACCTGTTAACAAACATGTATAGGGAGTGTAAAATGTGCATCCGACATAGGCAGCCCTGCAGCACCACCTGAGGCATGATTGCTATGTGTTAAGCAATATAAAGCACTGCTAAACAGCTCTCACCACTATTTAGTATATGTGAACAAAATTGCACACACTAAGTAGCACAACTACAGGCAATGTTCAGCAATATTGTGCACTGTCCAGCAATGTTGGGCAACATTGAGCAATGTTGTGCAAGTCTGGTCAAATGTGGGTATAGTTCATCAAAAGCAGGTTAACAAGTTCATATTTGCTTCACTTTTCTTGAAGCAGTCTGTTCTGCCATGTATGAAAATATGAAGCAGTGACAGTCCTCGAACCCAGGATACAGTGCACTATAGTCAGAGTACAGAACCACTAAACCATGACAGTATGTCAATGGTCAGCTTGCATGAAAAAATGTTGATAAGTCAATGCTAAGTATCTAATGGAAACCTTGCATGCATAGCATAATCCCTGTCGAGTCAAGACACAAAGGTGAGGCCTGCAGTAATAATAGAACCTGATATTCAACACACATATAGTATAAATGTTAATATTGGTAATGTTCACACACATCAACAAATGTAGTGGACCTCAGACAGCAACATACTGCAAGGTCACACTGGGCATGCTCACACACTTGAAACTATGAGACAAATGTCAGGCAACAAAACACTGAAAGTCTGAACTGGGCATGCTCACACACTTAGGTCAAGTTTGAGTACAGCAGTGGGCCACACATATCCCACAGTTGCAAGTGTCAACCCAGGAACCTCGCACTATTCACCAATCCACCATGTGCACACAGTGATATGACAACAGACACAATATAAAATAGTGAAATACTGTCACAATCAAATATGTTATGCAGAAACCTAGGTTGTTCATAGGAAGTGGTAAAGCAAAGAAGAAACAAAACCTGCAATCAGTACCATCACTGAACAATGTGCATCCTGAACATTAGCATAGGTTCAGAGGTTGACACTAGGCTATCTGCCCTAGGGTATGTAGAAGCCTAGCCACAGTGTGTTTGTAGTCTGCAATCACGCTAGATCAGTAGACTGTGCCTGTCAATAGTAGGTCACACAAGATATCTCACATATGTTCATTTCATTCTGCCTCTGTCTAGCAAGGACCCATAACATATCCCAGGGCTAAACATACGATCACCCTTCCACCTGTGAAGATGTCACCTGTAGGTGTTCAGCATGGGTCTGTGCATATGTGGTACTGTGATCACATTCCCGAGTGAGTGGAGCCTCTGTGATGGTAATATGCCCCTCCAGCATGTCCTATTAACATCATTGCTCATGTACCTGTCCCTGGAGCATGTAGCTGTAAGGGACTTTGATATCCTCACATGGAGCCTGTCCATCAATGCTGTGATGGACATGGCATCAAAGAAAAGGCACAGACTGCATCCAAGTAGGCAGTAAGCAACTGAGGAGAGCTGGGGTCACCATAGCCAAACTGTGCATACCATCTGTGTGAGTCCCTAGATCCACTTGGTATGTAAATCTGTGTACATTCCAGTTGCTGCAGGTGTTGGGTAAGGTACATCCAAAATGGGCCATTGTATCCAAGCATGTGCCAGATAACTACAGGGTCACAATGACCCCACCTGATCTGGATGTAAAACTGTATGGGATAAGGTTGCCTAAATAGAAGGTGTGTCCAACAACATTGGCAACGTGAATGTCAAAGGCAAGAGTACTAAGTATTCATGTCCCCAAATCACAAACCACACACACTGTACGTGATGTATCATCACCTATGTGGTAATGTGTGTGCACGATGTTACTACCAAAGGTGATGACTATGCATCTAAAGTAAGGTAGCTGTAGGCCATGGCTCTGGCACCAGTCAGCCATCTCTGTGAGACCCTTTCTGAGGATGCCTGTGCCAGCTGTGGAGTCGAATATGGCACACAGTTTGCAGTCATCTGCAAACATGGTCATCCATATTCCTCCTGTGTTAGCCAGTATGTATCAGAAATATATACAGAACAAGAGAGGTCCCAGGACTGAGCCCTGTGGGATGCCACGTGTAACTGGTGTATAGTCAGACATGGCACCTGCAATACTGACCATGTGTGTGCTATCCATGATCCAGTTAGCAATCCAGATTGTGACATATGTGTAGATATTGAATCCGGTGATCTAATGTGTAAAGGCCAAGTGGGGTATTGTGTAGAAGTGGTGTGCGAGCTCCAGGTAGGCTGTGTGGACAACCCTGTGCACGTCTATGGACCTGTTAACTGTTTAAAGACATCAAACATCTGCAAGAGGCAAGATATGCCCACAACAACACCAAATTGTGTAGGATCCAGTGTCTGTAGGTTCACAATGTGTATGTGTATGTGTTCCATGATGATACACTCCATAGCATAGCAGACCAGGATAGTTAGGCATATATTGTGATAATGTCCAGGGTCCCTTGTGGCACCAGCACTGTGTAGCGGGTACACCATAGCTGTATGCCATTCCATGGGTACACATCCTGTAGTAACTGTGATATTGAACAGTGACATAATGTGAGTGTGAAGTTTGTCATGAATCTCGTGTATGCCACAGTCTGGGACACTATCTGGTCCCACTGATGCTGTGTTGTCTGCTATGGAGAGGGCAGCACACACATGTTCATCTGTGATGTCAGGGAGGCTACACCCTGTTGTGATGGACATGTGCACTGCAGGGGGGGATGGTGGGGAAACATTCCCACTGAACCTGTTGTCCAGGATGTTTGCAATGTCAGTGGGTTCACTGTATCATTTGTAATTATGCAGTAACTCACAGCATATCTGTGAGTTCCCACACAGGTCCCTGACATAACTAAATAAGGCCTTGTGATTGTCCACAGTGTCTGTTGCAAGTGTCCGTTAGAAGTGGGCCTTAGATGAATCAACAACTGATCGTAGCTATACCATAGTACTGATCAGAGATGCCTTCCAGATTGTGATTGTGCTCTATAATGTAGTAGCCTCCTCCTGTCCATGTACAGCTCAGTAATGGCCGTGGTCCAGTAGACAGGTCCCCTGCCTTTGGAGGAGTGAGTCTTGTAGTTATCTGGGATAGCATGATCCATGAATTCCAGTAGTTGTCCATAGAATGTGCTTGTAAAGTATGTAGTTGTCTGAGCCGTAATTAACACTGTCCCAGGGTCATTGAGGGATACCACCTCAGTTTGTACAAGTGTGATGTTTGCTCATGAGAAGTATGTCACTGAGATCACATAGGATGTGTGTGTGTATGGGATATGTATGTCTAGTGAGATGAATGTATGTTCCGACCTTAACAATTACAGGTATACCTCTGTTGTGGAACATAGAGTCCCCATGTGTGTGATGATCAGGTACCACATGTATAACCCCCTGTGGGTGTGGTGACCAGGTCTGCCCTAGCATTTGAGTGTAACAATCTTAGCAACTGTTGTGCGAGGGTGTCACTGCTTGAGTAGTATACCCAGTCAATGTTTGTGTATTTGAAGTCACACAATATAATGGTGTTTGGTGAGACCTTCACATTCCCCAGTGTTCCCAGGAATAATGACTGTTGTGCCCATGTTTGGGAGTGTGGTCTGTAACAGTCTACAAACTGAAATGCAGTTTTGACCACTCTCAGTTGCACATGTACGTTCCCCAATGCTTTGTGTACTGCTACCAACCTGGAGGTGTGTGTATGAATGATGTATATGGAATCCCCCCCTATTGTTGTTGTCCAGTCCGAGTCCTGTGTCTGAAAACCATGGTATGACGTAAAACATGTTAGTGCTGCTGTGCTTTTGTGAGCCTGAACCAGGTGTTTGTTACTGCACATATATCGACAGATTCCATACTGATGTGAGTCCTGAGTGCATGCATTCTGAGGGTTAGACATCAGTTGTTGAGCACCATCACTCTCCGTTTCCTGTACCCTGTAACGTCTATGGCTGTGGTTATGTCATCTGACCCTCGCTTCAAACAGCCACTATGTGTGTGTCAAGAGCCTAAGGCAGTCTGTGAAAGCCTAGGGGTGACAGCTGCATGGCGTCCATAGCGAATGTACATGGCATGTTGAGCATGTAATCCCAGGCTGACAGACACTGGATCCCCTGTGAATGACAACAATATGTTAGGCAACTGTTAAAACTGATCATGTCATCTGTATACTGTGACATAGTACTTGGTGAGGGTAAGATGCTACACAAGGTCAGGGTCATACTGTCCTGGCCTACATGATCAGAGAGCCCCTCTATGTCTCTTGTCATGTAGTCCAGGCAGGAATGTCTGAGGGTCTACACACCAGAATGCTCAATGATGGAGCCATATTTGTACTTGCAGTGGACTGACAACAGTGCATGTGTCATGTGGCATATCCTGGCACCCGACACACAGCACAAAGTGACCTTCACCTTGTTCAGCCTGGTGAGTGGGATGTCAGTGTGACCGACAATTACACTCACCTAATACAGTTGTATGAGGTGTGTTGTGTAGGCCTAAGGGCAGTGACTGTGTGGCACAATGACTTTGTGAACTATGTGATGATATGTGTGTATGGTTGTGTGTTAGCAGTTGTTTGTGTGTCTGCTTTGGATGTCTCAGCTGCTTAGGCAGAGTACATTTAGATGCTCCAAGTATGTCATTGTGTGTCAATGTATACGGTTTGCTGTTGTCATAGGTGCATGTGTGACTGTATTTGTGGTGTGTGTGGTTACCTTCACCACCCGATAGACTGTGCCAGTCATGGCTTGGGAGAGCTCAGCCTCCTGTCCATCTATACAGTTGCACCTCTCACAGATATCTGAGTTTGTTGGTAGGAGGACAGTGTTACCTGTGTACATAAGGCAGTTGTAACAATGCGTCAGAATTCCAATATGCACCAGCTGGACTGGAGAGTACACACAAAACCGACCTTTGGACATGCCAGGATATGATGATGACATACACTGTCGACTGATCACAAAGGATCAGTAGTGTGTCAAGTGTGTAAAAGAGTATAACAGGGTTTTAGTGTTCAGGTTTGTTGTTGCTGTGGAAAGATAATCTGCAAAGGAGTACAGACAGAAACATTACACCTCCTTTAGCTAGGTCAGAAATATCGATGTACAGTCATATATGTCCTGAGTCAGGGTCAACTGTACCTGACTGACAATGTCAACATCCTGTCAGACAGGCCCATACATACATACCCACCTCCCAGTGACAAAAGGCCCTAACATCATACCAGGAGATATCACATGTAGAATGTGTAAACTGGTCCCCACAATGCCAAATGAATCCCATCACGTGGATAACAATGTTTCCCCATATGTGTCATAAGTGAACGACAGGACAAACAGACACTGCACCCGAACAGTCTGTTGAGCCTCACACTCTCTACAGGATCTTACACCGTTGAATGTGTTACAGCAACATGTGGCACACCCCACAAGTGTTGGTGCACAACACACCATGGGAACTATATTCCTATAAGCCTACGAAGTCCGAAATGCTAGTCCATGGAGTCCATCATGATTGCAGTCAGGAACAGAGATATTGTAAACCGACAAACACACAACACAAACGTCTGTGGTATGTTAATGAGCACATCATGTTCCCCAAACCTGCTAGATATCTTGCAAGGCAGCCACCCAGGACAAACATCACTGACAGGAGCAACACAGGTCCCACATAGACCTTGAATAGCCCTTTACCAACATCACAGACACATGTGGTATCCACAAAACCTACAATCCGTGCATGAATATGTATTGTCATATGAAGGAATGGTAATATGTCCACAGATAGATCACACCAGGTATGAATTGTGTATTCCTGTTCAAGATGTTCACACCTGCTGACCCACAAGGTTCATTCGTGGGATTGCATAACACTACGTGCACACACATAACCATGTCCAGTCTGATGTCAGCAACCTACAAACATAGCATGTGAATAGAGACCACACAGTAAAGCATGTAGCATGTCATGTTAATGCGTATCTCACTAGTATCATAACATAGTTAGGTAGGGGTTTGAATCCTGCAATTGCTGAGTATGTGTGTATGTATGTGTGTGTATGAGATTGGCTTTGAGAGGAGTGGCCTTTTTGGAGACTGTGGAAACACATTAGGAGTGGTGAATACCTCTTTGCCAAGTGTGATGATGTCAGCATCCTACAAATAGAGCTTTTGAAATGAATGCACCCAGTAAAGCAAATAGCGCGTCATTTTAATGTGTATCTCACTAGTGTCATAATATAGTCAGGTAGGGGTTTGAGTCCTGCAAATGCCAAGTGTGTGTGTGTGTGTGTGTATGTGTGTGATTTCCTTTGAGAGGAGGAGACTGTGGAAACACATTTTAAAAGAGGTACATCCCTCTTTGGAAAGTCTGATGATGTCAGCATCCTACAAATATTCAAGGAGAACAGAAACCACCCAGTAATGCATATAGCATGCCGTGTTAATGCGTATCTCTCCAGTATCATAACAAAGTTAGGTAGGGGTTTGAATCCTGCAAATGCTGAGTGTGAATGTGTAAGACTGCCTTTGAGAGGAGTGGCCTTTTTGGAGACTGTGGAAATACATTAGGAGTGGTGAATACCTCTTTGCCAAGTGTGATGATGTCAGCATCCTACAAATAGAGCTTTGGAAAAAATGCTCCCAGTAAAGCAAATAGCACGTCGTGTTAATGCATATCTCACTAGTGTCATAACATAGTCAGGTAGGGGTTTGAGTCCTGCAAATGCCAAGTGTATGTGTGTGATTTCCTTTGAGAGGAGTAGCCTTTTTGGAGACTGTGGAAACACATTTTAAAAGAGGTACATCCCTCTTTGGAAAGTCTGATGATGTCAGCATCCTACAAATATTCAAGGAGAACAGAAACCACCCAGTAATGCATATAGCATGCCGTGTTAATGCGTATCTCTCCAGTAGCATAACATAGTTAGGTAGGGGTTTGAATCCTGTGAATGTGTGTGTGTAAGACTGCCTTTGAGAGGAGTGGCCTTTTTGGAGACTGTGGAAATACATTAGGAGTGGTGAATCCCTCTTTGCCAAGTGTGATGATGTCAGCATCCTACAAATAGAGCTTTGGAAAAGAATGCTCCTAGTAAAGCAAATAGCGCATTGTGTTAATGCGTATTTCACTTGTGTCATAATATAGTCAGGTAGGGGTTGAGTCTTGCAAATGCCAAGTGTGTGATTTCCTTTGAGAGGAGTGGCCTTTTTGGAGACTGTGGAAACACATTTTAAAAGAGGCACATCCCTCTTTGGAAAGTCTGATGATGTCAGCATCCTACAAATATTCAAGGAGAACAAAATCCACCCAGTGATGCATATAGCATGCCGTGTTAATGCGTATCTCTCCAATAACCTAACATAGTTAGGTAGGAGTTTGAATCCTGTGAATGTGTGTGTATGAGACTGCCTTTGAGAAGAGTGGCCTTTTTGTAGACTGTGGAAATACATTAGTAGTAGTGAATCCCTCTTTGCCAAGTGTGATGATGTCAGCATCCTACAAATAGAGCTTTTGAAAAGACTGCTCCCAGTAAAGCAAATAGCACATCGTGTTAATGCATATCTCACTAGTGTCATAACATAGTCAGGTAGGGGTTTGAGTCCTGCAAACGCTGTGTGTGCCACAGGTGGTCAATGCAGTGTGGGTTTTGCTTTTACTACGGTATGACATATGTTTCAAACAGTATGTGCATTGCACACATCGGGTATCTGCATGTCAAATAGATTTGTGTACATGTGACCTCAATCAGTACATAGGTGTGAAGCCTGCATACTACATGAATACATTTGTAACCTTCGACAGATTGTGCCGCTGCTTCTCAGATCATAGGCCACATATGTATGTCTGCGTCAAGACCGGCCAATGTAGTGACCCGTGGCCAAGGACATCCCTGCCACACACATCCATGACACGTACTGTAGAGTACTGTGAGTGAGGGTAATTGCTGGGGTATATGTCAGACATGTTCATACACAACAACGACTGGCAATAATGGACAGTCATGATAGGTGTGCACCAGCCCTGTGGATATGCATGCAGGCCCCTAATGTGTTATGTGAAACACCGAGGGACCCCACAATACCTATGGATATGTGGATACCAAGGGACAGATTACATAACACGTGTCTGTCTGTACACATTGGTACCCAACATACATGTTCAGGGCTACCACCTATGTGGTACTGTCGGGATAGTATGTATAGTAAATGTGGATGACCATGCCATAGATGGCGTACTGCTATACAGCATGTATTGGACAACAGGTATCTGTCTGTATGATACCCTTGTGTAGGATATGCGTCCCATCCGGGAATGCAGTGTAGGCCAATGCATGCATTACCAGATGTGGATGGACATATCCCTAGTATGTTTGCATGTACTGAAGAGGGCTTTATGCCACACAGGTGTGGTCCCAGGAATGTGTGGCGGTCAATACCACTGGTTACTGTTATAGTATAGTACTGGAAGGATCCAACTGTTACTGAGTTCCCTACAACTGTGAGTCATTTGTCAGGACATCATCTAATGATTGGTTATAGTCATGCTGTTGAGGTGGTGTATACTGCCAGACTGCAGATCATTGACAGATATCAACGGTATCACCCACAGCATAGTGCCAACCCATGTCATACACACATGTGTACCCATGTTAGTACATATCTGTAGTAGAATGCATACTGGCCATCGAAAGATACCATGAGATGTTAACAATGTGTAGAACAGGGTATGTCGCACATCCCACATGTCCACTATGCACGTACATGCAGACAGTGCACACACCATGTTCACAGATGTACACCTGCTAATTTGTAATGCACACATCACACATGTACTGTCCACTCACTAACACATGCTGTCAACACTGTACACTTCATCCAAGTGGCACATGGGTGGACAATACATACTCAGACCTAACACTGGTGTAAACAATGCTACAATGACTATCAGAGCTGTGATGCATAATGCCTGCTCAGATATACCTACAAGGATATCAGTACACCTTCCTGTTGGCAACTTGCTACTATTGCTACACTGCTATGATGTCACCCTGTGCATCAGAACCATGTTAGCCTATTCCTGCATCAATGTGACAGATGACAGGAGGTGGCACAGGTGTCATCATATGCACAGGGTGTGTTGTAGGTTTGCCAGAGCCCGACATTGACCCATCCAATCGGCATGTGTGTGTGTGTGTGTGTGTGTGTGTGTGTGTGTGTGTGTGTGTGTGTGTGTGTGTGTGTGTGTGAGGGACAACAGTACTGCATGGGCCAATGTTGATGTAATGTGTGTGTGTATGTGTGAGCCCTAGTTGTATGGTAAATGTGTGTGTGTCTGCATGCACACAACTCCACCATGTGGCTGCCATATACGGGCGGTTGTGGGACAGCCACAGACTGTACCTGCTAGGCCATACAGATCACTGTCTCCGGCCATGGACACCATACCTGTGCCTAGCAGGGGTGCTACAGGCAGTATCGGGTACCAACCCTGACTGGGTGCTATCATCAGAGGCAGAGGTATGATGACTGGACCCATGTCCCTGCTGGGACTGGCCAGCACCACGTGCATGTGGTCTAGTAGGATGGTCAATGGACAGGCCAGCCCCAGCATTGCTGGGGCTGGTACTGCCACTACGGGAGTGGCTGTGATCTGTGGTCCGTCCACGATGAATGCCAGCTGATGCTGTTGCTGGCATGCATCCGCGTCGGCCTCTCATCCTTCCCGCATGGTCCTGGCTCATGGCTAACACATTGTGGAGGACATCTAATGTCTCCCTCCAATGGCTATCAATGACCTCGGTGTAATTCCAGATGGCACCGGCAAGGTCACGGATGCTGTCATTGATAGCAGTGTAATGGGCCCTCTGCGCCCTTAGTCCCTGTCGGGTGTACCGTTCCATACGTGCCTGTGCCTGCATTACAGCCCGGAACATACTGGAGGTTGTAATACCTCCAGGGGCACATCTGCCAGGGGCAGTATGACCAGTGGTGCTCCCCCGAGAACCCCTGGACATCCGCCTATGTGGTACCATTCTGGTAATCCAGCTATGGCTGCTGTGAGGGGATGCATGTGCCATAGGTACCACACTCTCCTGGTCAATGCCAACTGTATGCTGTCCCTCAGCTATGGCCATTGGTGACAAGGGATGTATTGGCAGTATGAGTGTGCGCATAGATGGGGTTGACCGCTGTGTACTGTCGATTGGTGGACCAATGACAGACTCTGTCAGACCTTCCTGTGCCACAATACATGTCTCATCATCTCCACTATTAGTGGCGGTGACATCAGGTTCCCTGCTACACTCAGCCACGCCTAACACAGCACCTGTGGAAGGAAGACAGGAAACGCACTTTACAATCTGTACATGATGTTAGCACACATGCACACATGCACACATGAACACATGCACACATGCACACATGCACACATGAACACATGCACACATGCACACATGCACACATGAACACATGCACACATGCACACATGAACATGAGCACATGCACACATGCACACATGCACACATGCACACACATGCACACACACACACACACACACACACACACACACACACACACACACACACACACACACACACACACACACACACACACACACACACACCAGCAATCCAACACATACACAATAGTGGGTGATGGTGGGTGACAGTATCTCAAGGCAAACAGTCACCATGCACGTGTCAGCAGGCAGACCATGTGTTGCTCAACACCATGCAGTGCAAGTGTAGACAGCCCTTTCTAATGACATTATACATGGCTTTGATGCATGTGTGTAGTTGTGCAGTGATTGGCTACACCCTGGAACACAATGTGTACATGGACACTACATTGCTGTGCAAGTATTATCTGCTCTGCAATGTCATGTGCACCATCACTCAATGGTATACATACCATGGCTGCATGTGTCATCTGTGTGACACATAGATTGACATGTGTGATGACAGTGTCTGTGTCCATATCACATAATAGTGGGCACAGGTGTAGCAAATGCATGCAATGTACAGACATGGGATGAGTGGTGCATGTAGATGTGAAGGAATCCCAATGCACGACATGGACATTGCACAGTGGTTATGGTGCATGTGGGACATATTGCAGATATGTTGTTGCCAGCCATGACATGGCATGCTACATGACTGCAACATTAAACACCACACATACCCAATGTGTGTCATGTGACCTATACACCCAATAGCATTCCAGGACATATATGTGACTCTTTGTACAGATGGCGGCTGTTGTGCAAAATGTGTATACTAGCATATGTAAGCACACACACAACATGCTATGCATGGTGTGTATAGGTGCATATGTTTGCACACACAGAACAATGAGGTGCACAGCAAAGACTGCTATGTGTAGTACTGTGGTCACTGTAACTGGATGGGGTGTAGTACCATGTGCCATCATCATCATCATGCATCTTGTGGTCACTCACGGCTACTACTGTGTGACAGACCACCGCCTAGCATGCTGTACCTGAACTGCAGTGCCGTGGATATGTTCACTATTACACAGCCACTTTGTACATGGGTGTATGAGGTGCCCAGTAGGGAGCATTGCCTAACATGACTGTGTTATGTGTTGAAGACTGTTGCACAGCCCCATGATAGGCCTCTACCCCTGAGGTACATCATGTGTGTGTGGATGACATGTGGGATACTGACATGTGACCTTACAGCGGGTGTGTGGTTATGCCATATGTAGCATGACTTTGTGTACTGCATGTGATAAATGTCTTATGTTGTGTACAGGTGTTGCAACTATGCCTATCCAATGTGCAGTAGGGGTTGTCACAACTGTGTGTCATGCTCTGTGTATTGCATGTCATTGAGGAAGCTACTGACATTACTGAGCTGTGCAACGTCTCACAGCAAACATGCATGGCATGCATTATGCGTAGGTGTGTTACTTGTACATGGCCTACACCTCACCTATGACATGCATATTTCATTACCAACATTGCAGGTATAACACACTCACCAGCATGGATCGGCTGCCCTGCCATCACACCAGAGGGACCTACGAGAATATGAGAGGGTTCATCAGTGGCCACAACTGTGGCATTGCTACAGTGGGTATGCTAAACTGCAGTACAACAACAGTCAACAGTCACAGGTGTAGGGATATTATACAAACTATCCATATTGCACAACAGTAGGCAGCGGAACTGCTAAACACACAGTACACATCTCACGTACACATAATCTAACAATACAGTTAACTGTAGTCTACAGATAGGGCATATTACCTGCTTGCTCCAGGTGGATGTGCTGGGTGGCTCCGGCCTCCATTACAACACATGTCAGAGGTTGCCATAGCTGTTGTCCAGGAGCCACCATGCTTAGGAGCAGCTCCTCCACTCTGGTGAGGGGGGGATGTATGGCCACCCCACCACCTGTGGCAAGCTGCTGTCTTTGGATATCAGACACACGCCGCCGGACTTGTCTAATTAAATCACTGCAGTGATGGCGTACCTGCTCATATGTCCAGTTATGCATGCCTATGTCATTTACCCGACTAACAAGCTCCTGCCACAGTGCAGTCCACTCCTGCTGGTGCTGGCTGGTTCTGGAGAACAGCATGGTGTACTGCTGCAAAAGGCTGTTGACTATCACCTCTTCCTCTTCTGCAGTGTAAGCTGGATTACATTGGTGGGCCATCTGGCTGAAAAAGATATGAACAATATGTGTGAGAGTGTCCTGTGGCACACTTTACACCTTTACCCACAGATATCACTTTACTGACATATATACCATCCTATTGTCTGTCAGTGGTTACACACGTTCAATAACACTTATTGGTTCTCAGGCCACAACTAACTAACACTGCCTGGCAGACTCTATATATCACACCACTATACAACAGTACCTGACACACTGTTTGTGACACATTGCACAACCTCAAGACAGGGGTGTATATCACACCAATGCATGAACAGAGATGTCATCCATTGCAATGGATGTAAAGTACAGGTACAGTAGTACCAATCAAACACCCTAGTCATTGATGCCATAGCCCTGCCTAACAGATGTGTCCAGTTGTTACTATAGGTGGCATACTGCTGTAACAGACTATAGATGTTGCTGGATACACGTCAACCCTGTAACACACATATGATTGCAGCCATTGTACAGGCATAATCACACACACATCAGGCAAACATACAATGCACCACTGTATGCCAACACAGATGAGCATTACCTGTGTACCATACAGTGCTGTGTACCACTACTTACACACCCTTATGCCTGCAGTCTGTCCTCTGTGCAGACTACAGGAAACACACATGACAGTGTTTCCAAGCAATGTGAACGCACACCATACTGTGCTGTTTAGCCCTACAGCTTCAGGTAGTACTACAGTTCATATTGGTGATGGATTCACCTGCAGTACCACTCACTAAGCATACATGTATTGCTTTAGCCTACAATGAGACACCACATTCATCAACGGAGAACTACGTCACATCATATGCCGTACTACTATGTCTGCCTAACAGTACATTACACATCAGTTGCTGTCCTCACAGCTAGGTTAGGCACTACCATGTCAGATACAACATCACACTAAGCTATCACACATTTACAGACCTTGCACACATTCAGCGTTACACTCATTCAACCTCACATAGCAGCTATTGCATTAAGTACATGTGTGAGTGCATAGTGTCATAGGTAGGTGATATGCTATTGGCCCTAGGGCCTATGGCAGCCTAGCCATATGCTACCCTGGCCTTTGACACACATGTACTTTGATTTCACTTGCCCTGCCAACCTGAACCACAGAGGTGTTTCCTGGGGTGTATTAACAATCTCCCACACAATCATCAGGGGTATTTATAACAACTGCTAAGGAGGAGCCTTGTTTGCTATTGCTATGTGGTCTATTCTGGTGTATGGCATATGTCTGAGATGGGAACCTATCCCTCCAGCATGTGCTGTTTAGTGAGCTGACAAGGTTTAGGGCCCTAGAGCGTGTAACCCGAGGGGTTGTGATATGTTGCCATGGTGGTTGTCACCCAGCTATGGGTGTGACATACCTCTGTATGTCCGGCAGAGGTCACCTCTGTGTGGCCAGTATGCAATACAGTGTAGTTGTGGTTTTGTGAGTCAGTCTGCATAGGGCATCTGTTTGCAGACAGTATTACCCTTTGGGAGGTCTGTCTGTGGCCTGTTCACCTGGTGTAGTTGTCATGTGAAGTACATACCACACAGGGCATTGTGATGAGTAGAGGGGAACCCTACCCTATACTTCCATAGATGACACACCTGTTGTCATGACACATACCACACAGACAGATTACAGGTGTAGTGTGGCACTGTCTTCATCACAGTGGAGGCTACTGTCCACCTGTGTCCCATGTTCCCTTATCACACCTTCACTGTTAGGTAGATCTCTGCCTATGTGTTAGTTAATGGGTACACTGTTTTGGGAAGGTGGAATGGCACTGCAGTATCAACACTTGTCTACAGTCGATGCCTTGTTCACCACACACCTGTTGCGGTACATATGACCCGTGTCTCTCTGTCACTCTCTCTCACTCTATATGTATATATATATATATATATATATATATATATATATATATATATATATATATATATATATATATGCATATCTATACACATACATGTACACATCCATTGCTGTACACATGGATGTACATATAGGCACATGTACAGTCCACCTTTCATGGTGGGGATCTCACTTATGCGACAGTTGTGGGATGTACAGGTATGTGATTACATTGCACAGTGTTGTGCAGAATGCATGTGGGTGTCCTCAGCCCTTGTAGCATTAGCAGGCCTCACTGTCTGTAACACATCAGATCTGACAAATCTGTCCCACAGCATTTAACCACCACATGACATATATCAACACTACCATAGCTGGCCTTAGGCATAGGCCTACTGGGCAGCCACCTAGGGCGCTGCTCTAGCAGGGGTGCTTTTCCACTATTTATGTGGACACAAGGATGGGGGCACCAGGAAGTGTGGTGGGGGGTGCCATGGGGCCCTTTTGCCTAGGGCACCAGTTGACCTAAGGCCACTCCAGCACACTGCATGCTGTCTTCTAGGCCACACACTACAACCTACATGGATATATGCACATATCAACATTCACTGACAGATAGCTGTCCACCCTTCACTAACAGTTGCAGTATGTCCCTTGCCCTATGCACATGTGCAGATACAGATAGATACATACTGCTGCCACACATGGATGATTTGCAGTGTGTAGAGTACTCTTCGGGAACATCTACAACATGCCAACACATACATTTGAGTTACATACCTTACCTTTGTATTTACCTGCTCCATGTGTTACGGTTTTGTATCTTTTTATTTTTTTGGCTGGTTTGATTGGGGTATTTGCCCTCTATTTCACCTTCGGTCTTTTTGGTTTGATTTGGGTATTTGCCCTCTATTTCACCTTCGGTCTTTTTTTTTTGGCTGGTTTGATTTGGGTTTTTGCCCTCTATTTCAGCTTTGGTCTCTGTTTCTGTCTCTCTCTCTTTCACTCTCTTTCTCACGACACCTGCAATGATATAATTGCATGTGTGGACTGCAGGTACAGCCTGCTTTTCTAGGTATCTGCACTTGTGCATGTGACAGCCTCTGCACCAATTGCTGCCCACCATTCAGTAATTGCATGCAGCCTGCTGTTTGGTGATTGCATTACTCACTGTGATTGCAGCCCACTGCTATAAAATGCTAGGTTAGGTAGGCATAGCCCTTTCAGATTTCAAAGGTGGGGCCCATTCTTGTTTGCTCTGGACACCGTTGTGTCAGTCTGAAGGTTGGTATATGTCTCTTATCTGATGCTAGGGTTGTAGCCAGTTATGTGCATGTTGTACTCATACCTGCATGTTGCTGCTTCCAGTACACACATCTCAGTGTAGACATGTACGCAACCCTCCAAATGCTAACACAGGATACATGGGAGTATGTACTTTTTTCTCACTTACACAATTAACTGCCATACAAATGTGGTTATTGCACTGTATTCCTGTGGCCAGTGTTTATCCTGGTCTGATACTGTGTGATGTTTGTAAGGTGCTACTGTAACATTATTCCCTGCTAGGATGGCTGGTTCTCCTTTCACAGTCATGTCATGCAATTCCACAACCACTGCTGGTAAAGACCCACAGAAAAGGGTTTGTGTTATACCATTCCTAATTTCCATTTACATTCCCTCATTGTAATGCATGATATATTTATTTCAGAACCAAGTTATTTGTATATCTGCTTTGGCTTAGTGGTAATTCATGCAGTCTATTGTGTCAATGGTCTGTGGTTCGAGACTGGCAGAGGTTGCTTATTTTGCTGCTCAGCAGAACAAGGGCCTTGCCATAGAGTGACTAAGGCACTTTTAAGCAGTAGTAAGCAGGTTTGCGTGGGTTTGTGCGATGCTTAGCTACCCTTAGCTAAGCGCAGACATGTGCACACTCGCTTAATCATGCTTACTACCGTTTAAAAGTGCTTACTCCCGCTAACCCTCGCGCTATTTTTTTTAAAATAAATGAAAATGGGGAGCTAGGAAAGTGGTGAAAAAGGGGGCACAGAGAGGGAAAGACAGTAGGAAAACAAGCTTGGGATGTGCAGGATGGGTGTAGGGAAGGTCCATAGCTGCCCATTTCTTTGCCAGCAACAGCTGTGCATATGTTGAAAATTTGGAGTGAAATTTGAAACCTTCCACCCCTGAGAGAGGGGTGAGGACAACATAGTTTGTTGTACTGCCAATTAGAATTATCAGTGTACATGTCCAATGGACATGTGTGTGAAATGGGAAGCTATGTATGGGGAATAATTTTTTTCGGGTACAGATTGCCCTTTTTTTTTTTTTTTCAGGGGAGAGTGGTAAGTGAGGTAGAGGAAGTAGGTATATTTGGGGAGGTAGGTTGGGTAGGTAAACAGACAAGACAAACAAGATGCATACAGGGGCGGAGTATGACACATGGGGTGGGTAAACACAATTGATGGGGACGGATGTTTGGAAATCGCAAGCCCATGAGCCCACAGATGGTAACAGTGGGACTGATATCCCCACCCATGGGCAGTCACCACTGGACCTTCACAGACCCGAGGGTCACTGTGCTGGGGGCTGCGTAGGAGGGGCAGGCTCACCCATGAGTCGCGCTACTCTCGCCTCGAGCTGGCGTAGGGGATCAGCAACTAAACGCTGGATCTCCCTCCGCACCACAACCTGGACCCTTCGGAGGGTGACAGGAGGCCCTTCTCTGCCCACGCTTGCAGGGGGGGGTGAGCCCCATCCCCTGCAGCGCTTCCACCCAAAGGTGGCACAGGACCTACGGAGGAGGGTGGCCCAGGCTGGGCACCAGACCTGCTGGTGCCAGGTGCAACTGCCAGCTGAGGTGGGACAGGTGGGTCTGCTGGGACCGGCCTTCCCATACGTTCTGTGATTAGGTGTTTTTAATTACAACATAGACAACAGCATTCCAAGTTAGTTGTAACAGCATGCAGTAATATTCCCATTAACCCAACACACCAGGGTTACAACAGTTGAACAGCAAGCATAACACATGCATGTATTGAACGACAGTGGACATTCCAACAGCATGCAGGGATGATTGGTGGCAACAGGCCACCAAGATTGTGGTGTTTTAACAGGGACATGCATCAAAGTAGGTGCAGATTTTTATAACAATAGGACATATGTCCCAACAAATGTTATGAGATTACACATACCCATTGAGGTGTGGAATTGCATTGTTTATGCACATGGAGTAGGGTGTAAAAAGAAACCTCCATTAACATCTTATTAGTACTTTAACTGTACACTACATTCCTATTGACTGCAGGTGTATATCCCCTACATGTATTCTTACACTAAACAACATGCATTTGATTGCGTTATGGGTTTTGCTACTTCATGATATACCTGGCCTATATCTGACATGGTAACTGTCCAGGATGCAGATGTTACTGCTACATACTTGTATTAAATTGACTTGTTTATGTATGTGCACATCTGGATGTGTTCACATGGCTTTTTCACTTGTTTTCTATACAACCCTACTTTTCAGGTAACACACTTAAGTTTCTGAGGACCACCTTTGACAGGCTACTTGTGTGCCAGATTTACCTATGCATGCCAGCCATTTCACAACTGTTTAGGACTGTTGCATACTTCACAGCTACTGGCACTTCCTTCATCCACTTTATATGGGACTGCACTACTGGGGGTTGTCAGCACTTACTACAACAGAGTAACATTTCTTCACTGCAAGGGTTCAACAACAATTTCTGAGTAACTGGCACATACACACTGCAAGTATTATACCTTTCTTATTTACATTAAAACTCTTTTCTACAGGCTCTCTCCTGTATTTGACATTACACTGCATACAGTAGACCTATTCAGGAAATGTTATACCTTTATTGATAGGTTACAAGACTGTTTTACAGGCTCACTCACATTTTATCTATGACAGTGCATGCAGAGATAGTATTCCAGACATGTTTTTGCTTTATTCATGGGTTACTACACTCTATTCCTGCCTATCTGACTTATGATATGTAACAGTACATGCAGATGATTTATTCAGGGAATGAATGTTTTATACTTCACAGCTACTGCCACTTCCTTCATCCACTTCCTATGGGACTGCACAACTGTGGGTTGACAGCACCTAATACAACAGTACTATTTATTATTGCAAGGATACAACAACATTTCAAAGTAAGTGACACAGACACACTCCAAATTTTATACCTTTATTAATTACATTGAACACTTTTTTCTACAGGCTCTCTCCTTTACTTGTTATTACAGTGCATATGGAAGACATATTCAGGACATATTATACCTTTCTTGATGGGTTACAACCCTCTTTTTCAGGCCTGCTCACTTATATGTTATGACAATACATGCAGGGATAGTATTCCAGAATTATTTTAGCTTGATTGGTGGGTTAGTACACTCAATTTCTGGCTCACTGACATTTGTTATATAACAGTACATGCAGAGGATTTAATCAGGACATTTTATTGCTGTATTATTGGGCTTATACACTTTTCTCATGCTCACTCACATATATCATGTAACAATACATGCAGAATATTTACTAACCTGCCTGGTGGCGCAGCCTTAGCAGCCTATCTGCATAGGCTTGCTGATTCATAGCACTAGCACCTGCAGCTGTAGAGTAAATAAATGGATATTGAAACATACCTATACATTATTTAGACTATATTAGCTTATCTTAGATACTGCATTCCATGGCTACCTACTTAGTAGTGGGGCATCCCGCATTTGACGGGCCTCCTGGATCCACTGGTTCAGAAGGTCCTGCTTCCGCCTCTTCAGGTCTGCATGGTGGTGACGGACCTGCTCATCAGTCTGAGGGACACCTGTGGCACTGGTGAGTTCATGAGCCAACTGGTTCCAAGCCTCCGCCTTATACTCTGTTCCTTGGAACTGGCCCTGCAGGAGTCGAGTCTCATGCCGATGGACTAGGAGCCAAACCATATATCTTGACTCCTCGATGCCCCAGCATTGCGCTCGAAAGCATGTACCCTCTCCAGCACCAGACATTCTAACTGCAGATGGGAACTACAATCAGTATAGTGTGTATTCCCGCCTATGCGGCTTAAATATGCCGCATTTCCCGCACTTTTCTGTGATTGGCCATTTTTGAATATTCTCGGCTGACTGCAGACCTGCTTAGCAATGGTTAATCAAACATTTATTACTATATATATGTTAACAGTGGATGTTTATCCTAAGCTGTCATGGCTTAGTGGCTCAGTACTTTTATTATGGTGCACAGTGTCCTGGGTTCAAACCTTATCATAGCATTTTATTTTACTACTGTCCAGACAAGTTAGGAGGCGTGGCTGTTTGTAAGCAACTTTGCTCTACATTGCTCCACGTTGCCCGACGGGGCGCTGGTTGTCACGGCGTGCACCTCTGCGCAAACCGATTGCGCTGGGTAAAGCACTATTTAGCTTTGGGCAACTATTTTGCGCTGGGTAAAGTGCGAGTTAGCTATGGGCAACTACATTGCGCTGGGTGAAGCGCTGCTTAACTGCGACCAATTTTATATTGGGATCCTTTAAAATATTTATTTTATTCACTGATACATTGGCCATTTCACTGCTTTTTAGTTATGTTTAAACATATATGTTGGGTATTATTCCATATACTGATTTAAAAAATAAATACGAAAGGGAGTGGTGGGACTCGAACGCCTCTTCTTTGTGTGAACGCTCTACCATTACGCTATTGCTATTTCATGTGATTTGCATAAACATTCTTTCTTATGCTCTTCCATCTGAGAATTGCTGACTGTAGCTAAGCAATGGGCAAATACGCGCAAATACGGGCAGCTATTTTGGGTATTTAAAAACAAATTTTATGGTTATGCGTTTTAGATGTGTGATGGGGGTTTACATTATCAGGCAGTGAGCTGTTGGGTGCAGGGACATTTGAGCAGACTCGCTCTTGTTTATTTCCTTTATTTTTAAACACTTGCAGGGGCATGGACATTTGGACTGCTCGGCAGTCGGACACGCCCTCTGCTTTCTTACACGGTCCGTGTAGGACTTACGGTTGGGTCAGCGTGCCCTCATGCATATTCATGGCACACTGACGTCATACCGTTCAACTGCAGCCTCCGAGTAAGACTTATTAAATCTTACATGGAGGATTTGTGAATCCGGGGGACTATCTTTTTCTGCATCCCAAATGTCAATAAGGTAGAAATATGGCATGGATAGACTAACCCCCCCCCCCCATTTGACAGCACCCCACATTCATGGATAAAAGAGTGTTTATAAATATGTAAGATACATCTGACATTGATCGATTACATTACAGTGACCGTGAAATAGTAGCAAACCTCTTTCCAGTTAAGGACAAATTATTATACCAGAGATAAAAATTCAAAGAGGGATATTCCAGGGTGACTCTTTGTCTCGACTGCTATGCTGTCTTGCCCTTAACCCATTAAGATGTCTACTTAATAGATTAGTCATGGCTAAGAAATGTAAGATGAAAGAAAATAATTTGGTCTTGACAAATGTGCAAAAGGAACCTTTAAAGCTGGAAAGCTGCAGTACCAAGAAAATATCCATCTGGGACAGGAATGTGATATAAAGAAACTTGATAAGGAGGGAGTGTATAAGTGTATGGGAATTGATGACCATGATGCTTTGCCAGAGATGGCCTGCACCTGTCACCCCTGGGATTCAGGATACCAGCTAAGGCTCTTGCTGCCCCTATAGTGCCTTTTTTAGGCAAGGTTCAAATGACAAATTCAGCACTGTAACAGGAACAGGCAAGCAAAAACTGAGGGTAATGCTACTCAATGCTAGAAGTCTAAACCTCAAAATGCACTCCCTCGAGGCACTCCTTAAAATGGAGAACATCGATATCTGTGCAGTGACTGAGACCTGGTTCAAGGCTCCAGAGAGCAGCCCTGCATTACCAGGCTATAACTCATACCAAACTTTTCGGCCACCTAACCTGGACCGGAACACCAAAGACTGAGGTGCGTCCATATTCATTAAGGATATCCACTCCTCCAGGCTTGTTGCTCAGCATAATGCATCCAGTGTTATCCAAGTGCAATTAACTCTGGGCAAAACTGCAATCCAAACTGTAGCTTGCTACAGATCCCCCACCATGCCCCAGGATTCTCACTCCTCTTTTCTTGATATACTGGAAAACACCCTAATAATGGGCGATTTCAACTACACCACCATTAACTTGGAAAACTACTCGTGTACCAAGTCCTTCACTCAATGCTTTCTGGAATTCATAAATTCCAATCCCCTGGATCAACATATCCACACCTCCACCAGGGGCAACAATATCCTAGACCTAGTCATTACCAACATGAGTGACCGGTGTTGCACACCTGAAGTCAACTCCTCATTGGTCAGATCCAACCAAAAGCTAATCACCCTAGATATCCACATCCTGCACCCACACCCCATTAAGGAAATCATGGTAAAATTTTTTTCCAAAGCCAACTTTATGCTTCTTAAGACAGAAGTGGTGAACTTCATGACACCCATGCAGATGGACAATACAGTTATGACTGCTGAATCCTCTTACATGAGTGCATGGATTGTGCTATCCCAAACAGAACCAAGATGCTATCCTCCAAAAAAAGGAAGCCAATCTGGTGGTCCCCTGCCATAAACAAACTCTACAAAAGAAGGAAGAAATTGTTGCAAAAGAGAATAAAATCCCATGAGTGGAGGAGTTCCCTTGTCAGCCTCAGTAAGAAGCTGAGATCTCTTATAAGATCCTCCAAAGCTAGCTACGAAAACAAAATTGCCACTAATTCTAGGGACAACCACAAAGCATTCTATAGCTATGTCAAGAATCTCAATGGCAACACCCAGATCTGCTCTGAGTTACAGCACAATGGCATGAAAATTACAGAACCAACTGATATTGCCAATGTCCTGGCAGATAGGTTCAGTGCTACCTTTAACCCCCCTCTCACCCCCTAAAGGTACCATATCTATACAGGAAGAATGGAGAGTCCCTGTAATCACAAGTATGCAGATAAAAGCTGCACTCTCTAAAGCCAAAATCACAGCATCCATGGGACCAGACAACATCCCAGGCTGCATTTTACAAGAACTTCAGAACGAACTGGCTCCCCTCCTAAGCACCATGTTCAATCATAGACTCACATCAGGATTTGTGCCCACTGAATGGCGCACAGCAACAGTTATCTCACTCCACAAAGGGGGAGCCACCACTGATCCCGGGAACTATTGCCCTATTAGCTTGATTAGCCTGGTCTGTAAGGCCATGGAACTTATCATCATGGAACTCATAAACAAAGACATTGATAACCTCCAAACTCTGGACTCCACCTAGTTTGGGTTTGTGAAAGGCAGATCATGCCTCCTGAACCTGATTGACTTCTTTGAGGCAGTCACCAAAGCTGTAGACGAGGGTAAGGTGGCTCACACAGCGTATCTTGACCTCGCCAAGGCTTTCAACACCATCCCCCATTCTGGAATTATAGCTAAACTCACTAAACTAGGTATAAATCCCTACGTCACAAGATGGGTTGCCAACTGGCTCACTGACAGAACCCACACTGTAAAAGTTGCAGACTCCAAATCTGACTACAAACCAGTGACAAGTGGAGTATTGCAGGGTTCAGTCCTGGGACCTCTCCTGTTTGGTATATAGTTCTCTGAAATACAGGCTAACACAGAAGGCCTTTGGCTAATGAAGTTCACAGATGACTACAAACTAGGAGCCATAGTTGAGTCCCCAAATGATATGGACATTCTACAGAAGGGCCTCACTGAGGCAGATGCCTGGTATCAGAGCCATGGTCTCAAGCTAATTGCCAAAAGGTGCATTGTCATCCCCTTTGGTAAAATCTCTGTACCCATGAACTACTACATAGGCGGCAGTCTACTTAATGCCGAATGTGTGATAAGAGACCTGGGGACCCAGGTGGATGATAGTCTCTCCTTTGATAATCACATCGCGACAGTAGTCAGGAAATCCTTTTATGTGGCACACCTCATCACAAAAGGGTTCTCATCTAGGAAAAAAGAGGTCATTGTTCCCCTTTACTCGACACTCATTAGACCCATTATAGAGTACAGTACCCCTTTTGGAATGTACCTCACAAGACATCTGCAGCAGCTGGAAAGGCCACAGAAGTACCTCACAAAGAGGATTACTGGCCTCAAACAGATGCCCTACACTGACCATCTTAAAAAACTCCAGCTTTACTCTGTAGCATATTGCCTACTCCGAGGTGATCTCTGCCTAACATATAAAGATATGTAAAGCCCAGAGCTGTTGGACATGCTGCACCTAAAGAAATCCCAATCCCTCCAAGCTACACACTCTAGGGACCTAAATCTTGTCACCGCAATAATCAAGACATGCTGGAGGGATAGATTCCTGTCCCAGAGACTTCCCATACTCTGGAACAAGCTACCCACCTATGTCAAACAAAGTTCCTCATCAGCACTCTTCAAGAAAAATCTTGATAAGTGGATGGGAAATAGGAAATACACCCTGGGGATCACTTCGATGGATCTGCTCAACAGGGGCACAGGGAAAATAACTTTCATGGGTATCGTAACCCAGAACTGTTGGACATGCTACACCTAAAGAAATCCCAATCCCTCTGAGCTACACACTCTAGGGACCTAAACCTTGTCACCACAATAAACAGGACATGCTGGAGGGATAGATTCCTGTCCCAGAGACTTCCCATACTCTGGAACAAGCTACCCATCTATGCCAAGCAAAGTTCCTCATCAGCACTCTTCAAGAAAAATCGTGATAAGTGGATGGAAAATAGGAAATACACCCCAGGGATCACTTTGGTGGCTCTGCTCAACAGGGGCGCAGGAAAATAACTTTCATGAGTGGCGTAAGCCAGGGAACCTTGTTGGCTAGGCTTACTTAGGCCCTTGGATAGATAGCCTAGTACCTACCTAGGAACCTGTGAAGGATCAACAGTAAAATGTGAACAAATGCAAACAAAACTCAGTAAAGAATGTTTTAGAAGACTAAAATGAATACTGAAGACAGCCTTGTCATCTAGGAACAAAGTCCAAGCTATAAACCAATTTGCGCTTCCTATTTTAACTTACAGTTTTGGCAGGATTGACTGGCCCCAGAAGGTGTTGGATAGGTTTGACAGGAAAACAAGAAAAATATTTCATGCTTATCAAATGATAAGTAAAAGTCAGTGCATATCAAGAATATATATTCCTGTTATTGAAGGAGGCATGGGCCTCCTCGAAACTGATTACATGCATAGATCTGCAATCATAGGACTGCATACATATCTGTGGACTTCACTAGAACCAAACATAGCAAAAGTTTTAAAAGAATGAGGAGAACAACTCTAAGATCACTTCCCTGCTTAGTTTATCAGAACCATATCTGTGTCAAGTGGGAATGAAAATCAAACCATAAGTAGACAAAAATCGGGCAGCAACTAAATGTGCCAAGAAAGCAAAATAAACATATAAGAAAGATGAGATAAGAAGGCAAATAATGTGGAAAAGGCATACATATAGTTGGAATTACAGTAAACTCCTTAAACAACCTCATGTTGACCAGGTTCTGACTCTGGAATGGTTAAGGGGAGGTGAATTTAAACAGAAAGATGAAATGTTAATATTAGCTGTGCAGGATAGGAATATTTTAGAAGACTAAAATTAATACTGAAAACAGTACTGACATATAGGAATAAAGCCCAAGCTATAAAACATTTTGCTCTTCCTGTTGGTTTAAAAAGTCTATTGAACATGTAGGAGAAACAGACAAATGCAGGTTCTGCAAAACAGAATTGGAAACAGTTGCACACCTTGTTGCTGGTTGTGATAAACTAATGGCAGAAGGCCTGTATACTGAAAAGCATAATAATGTGGCAAGACTGTTGCATTGGGGATTGTGCAAACATTACAATACTGAAATAGTTGAGAAGCAATGGAAATATGAGCCACAAAGCATTATAGAGAATGAAGAAGTTTATATCACACAGAGTCACCCATTACCAACAGTTCAAAAAAATAGATTTAAGAAAACCAGATATAGTACCATGAAAAGAAGACAAAAATAGCATTGATTATTGAAATTGCTACACCCAGTGATTACAGTGTCTTATGTACAGACGGGCAAAAAATCATAAAATACCAGGATTTACAAGCAGAAATGAGGGTGATGTCGAAGAAAGATACCCAAACAGTTTCAATAGTAGTAGGAGCAATGGGTCTTATAAAAAAGAATTTACAATCGTACTTAGATATTTTACCAATACATGTAACTCCATATGAATTGCAGAAGGAGTCATTACTGGGCATATTGCAGGTGCTGCGAAGAACATTTCTGGCTAACATCAAAGATCGAAACAATACTAATTTCATGAACTTTAATCTCACCAAGAATATATATAATCTATTAATCAAATTACTGTTATCTTTTTCCCCTGACTGTTACCAGGGGTAACTCGAACTTGTGATATTGTCTATTTCATGTCTGCTTATGTCATTTGTAAATATCTCATCTGTAATATGTCTTCTTTGTTATTAAAGAAAAAAAGTGAAATCAGAAGACCAAAACAGTACTTCACGACCCAAGGACGAAACGCCAAACAAAACTGTAGATAAATCCTTTATTGGAAGCCACCACACTAAAACAAGTGCTTTCGCTCGGTTCAGTACCGAGCTTTATCAAGTATAATAAAATGCATGATGCTCAACTATTATATACTAAGCCAAAGTCACATGGTGTAAATAATTAATTAGTTAATTGATTAATTGTTGGATCATAAATTCAATAAAATGTTAAAGAGATATACTTAAATTGCACGCAAAGGATTGCAAAGTACATAATGTTTCCATATAACATAGACATAGAGGAATACAATAAATGTAATGTACATAATATCGTACACCATAAATATGAAAAATCACATTTATAAAATCATTTCATCAATTAAAAAACGTGATTCAACTGTCAATTAATTTAACAAAAAATTCCTCAAATGACTTAAAACTTTGTGTGATTAATGACCTTGGTATTACACCATCGCTCTACTCTTAGCGTGTAAAATTTTTTTAAATTATTAAAAAGTATTATTAAAAATTTTTTTTTTAAATAATTTATAAAATGTTATATAATTGCTTAGCCAAACTTATGCTGTCAAGACATGTATCGAATATATATGCAAATATACAGAAAAAATAATCTGATTTAGTGATTAATAATTACTAATATTAATTAGATTAATTAATGTTTAATAAAAATAAAAATAACAATCTCTAAAAACTAGTGAAAAACTAGCACTAAAATCTGCTTAAGTAACCTCGTGCATAATGTAAATCACAAATCCATATCAAAATAGAAACAATTGTGACAAATAAGAAAAAAATGGAAAAAAAAAAAAAAGAAAAAGTTAGAAAAAATTAAACACTATAATCAAGCAGTTCTTAACTTCAGGACACTACTGATATTAATGCTATCATTGAGTCCTGGCGGTTTACCTGCATCCAGTCTCAATTGCCACAAAAGTTCCCGATACTCAAGTGTGGTTTCCCAGTCTCCACCTCTAGGTTCATGCACAACTTGTTCTAACACCATAAATTTAAGATTCATGTTAGGACAGGAAACTGTGTGTTTATAAAAGGCGTTAGTTTCTTTTTGCTTAGAGATGTCATATAAATGTTCATAAATACGCCTCTGAATAGGTCTCTCTGTCTTACCAACATAAAAACTTGTACATACTGTACATACCCCTAAATATACTACACCTTTTGTTGAACAATTAGAATAACTACTAGATTTAAAAAGAAATTTCCTAGCTGGAATATATAAATTACATTCATTAATTATAGCGTCACATTGTTTACAGGCACCGCATTTAAAAGTGCCTAATCTGCGTCTGTTAGTTGCAGAAATCAAAATATCTTTCTTCTCAAATAGTTGTTTAAGGTTAGTGTCCCTTTTCCTCACAAAAATAGGATGTATCTGTACTAGTTCTTTGAGTTCATCATGCAACGTAAGTATAGGCCAGTGTTTCCAGATAATGTTCTCTATATCAGGGGCATCAAGTGAATAGGTGTAAATAAAACTATTATCCAGCTTTCGACCACTGTCTATTGATGGAACTGGACTTACAAAACTTACAGGACTTACCAAAAGTCCAGCACCTAATAAAGGAGGGTATTTAGTGTCTCTGTTAGCAATAATCTCGTTGGCCAACTTTGTCAATAAAGATTCAGGGTACCCCCTTTCCAAGAATAGTTTCTTCATAAATTCTATCTCGTGTAAAAAATCAGCACTATCACTGCACATTCTGGCAGCACGAATAAATTGTCCCTTCACAATCCCCTTCTTTTGATGAAAAGGGTGCCCACTTAAAAAGTGCAGGTACGAATTAGAAAAACTAGGTTTTCTAAAAAGCTTAGAAGAAAACCCCTTGTTAGAGTCATCTTTGTGTAAAGAGACATCTAAATAGTGCAGCTCTCTTTCACTAATATTACAAGTGAAAGACAAAAAAGTGGAAGTGGAATTAAGGTAATTAAAGAATTCATGAAACTGTTCTAACGGACCATTCCATAAGATACAAATGTCGTCCAAGTATCTTTTGTAGTGGGCAATGAAATGTGTCCAGTCTGTTGCAAAAATGTATTTCTGTTCCCATTTGTGTAATACCAAATTGGCGTAGAGGGAAGCACAGGGGGCACCCATAGCTACCCCTTTTCTTTGCTTAAAGAATTCGCCGTTAAAGTAAATAAAGTTGTTCTGTAAAACTGTCTCCATAAATTCTGTGACCAAGTTAGTTACTTTGTTACCTAACTTTGTTTCTAAAACCAAAACTTCATTAAACCATTCCATGCCAATACTATGAGGAATGCTAGGAAAAAGTTCAATAACATCTATCATGACCATGTACATTTCCGTATTGTACAATGAGGGTGTAATTCCTTTAAGAAAATCCCATGAATCCTTACAGATGTAACTTAAGGCAGAAACAAAGTTTTTAGTAACATAATCAATAAATTTAGCGAGGGGTTCTGTTATACTACCGACTCCAGATACAATAGGTCTGAATTTTAATGGATCCAGTCCCTTATGTGTTTTTGGGATTCCAAAAATAACTGGTGTTCTAGATCTACTAACATGTAAATAATTGAATAGTTTTTCACTTATTGCTCCTTGTAATAAATGGTCAATAAGTGTAAAATTAATTTTTGATACTGCTAAATTCACTTCATTCTTGGAAACAGTTTCATACTGGTCTGCATCTTGTAGCATGGTGTATAAATATGAATCATAGTCAGAACCATACATTAAAACCACACCCCCTCCTTTGTCAGGCTTCATGACTCTAATGTTTTGACCTTTAAAAGAATTCACTAACTCTACTTCTTCCTTGTTCAAATTAGTAGGTGGAGGGAATGTGCTGTGAGAGTGTAGATTTCTCAAATCTTTCTCTATTAGTTCTTCAAACACCTTGATGGAAGGATGCATGGGGGGGGTTAAAAGTACTGCTTCTACTTAGTTCATTCTTAATGTATGTCTGTTCCTTAAAGAATAACGATAAGTTTAACTTTCTTGTAAACAATTTGACATCTATGAGTGCCTGAGTTAAATTAAATGAACACAATGGAATAAACTGAAAACCACGAGTGAATAAATCAAAAAATGCTTTGTTCACTTCTAAATCTGTATAATTATAAATAATAAAGTTATCTTTTTTAAAAACAGCATATTCGCTAGTACTTTCAATACAGAAATCGTCTGATGACCCACTGCATACATTAACACCGTGTACCTCTAAGTGTGTCTGGTGTTCCAACCCTGTTGGTAAAATCTCTGCCCCCTTCCCCCTAATCTGTCCGGGGCTTGGTGAAAATCCTGGGTAGAGTCCTTTCTTCCCTTCTCCGCCAACCTCTCACTTCTACGTAATGGTTGTGCATAAGAATCTGAGTGGTTGTTGTCCCTAACACCATGATTAACACCTGTGTCAAAATTAGTGTGGTCTCTACGTGTTTTACCAGGTTTGGGATAGGCTAAACCTTCCCTATACTCAATTAAATCTCTTTCCAATTTATGAATTTTACGCTCAACAATTTTAACACAATAACAGTCACCTTCTCTAAATACATTGTCATAACTCTTTTTCACAGAACAAAAGTCACTATCATTAACTAAAGCATTATTCAACACATTCAACTCTTTTAAAAGAGTATCAGCCTTCGCCTCATACTCCTGTATCATAACATTAAGCATGTCAAGCCCAGCCTTATCAAAAATTGAACATAACTTATCATAGTAAACCGTTCCATGTTGAACATTATTAGGGAACTTGTACAAGCGTAAACCCTTTGGTACACGCTTGACTACTACACATTCTTTGAGATAATTAATCTCCAGCTGGTTACTTTTGTATGCGTATAACTTGTCTTTTAACCTCTGAAAATCACAATCCATATTCTTGTTATGATTAAGAGACACAGTACCTTTACTAAACAAAAACTGCCGTTCTGTCCAGGCGTTGAAATTAAAATTATTAAGTTGTTCATCTATACAGCCTCTTGGCTCCGTTTGCGGTCTCAGTGTTTTAGTTCCTTGTTCAGCATCTAATGCTGCTGACTGTAAGCAAACAGGAGATTCTTGCCTTCGATCAGGAGATCTTCCTGTCGCCGTATTATGAGCACGTTTCTTTCTCTGTTCGAGCCCTTGCTGCTGATTAGCTGGCAACGTAGGTAATGTGCTGCTCTGCAAATCATTCAGCATATTGGTGAGCTGGGAAATTGAAGCCCAAACTTTGTTGAATTCTGCACGGGTGATTGGAATATCGTCACCCTGGTTCCTTAACACTTGAGGAGTGTCCAAATAAGAAAAGCGACAAACCAGTGGAATTGTTCAAACCAAAAAAAAATAGCCTCAAGGCGATTTTTTCCTTATTGGCAATTTTTTTTTGAAACAGACACAAGACAAAAGCTTAGCCCTTCTAAGCGAGCTTAGAGGTAGCTGAAGTAGTAAGTGAAGAAGCTCTGAACCATGAAACAAGCAAGTGGTAAAACTGTGTAAAGCGTAGAAACTGTGGTAACTGTCGGTGGTGTCACAGAAGTCAGTTGGAGCAAGTCCATTGGTCATGATGATCAAAACCAAAGAAACAAAGTGAAATCAGAAGACCAAAACAGTACTTCACGACCCAAGGACGAAACGCCAAACAAAACTGTAGATAAATCCTTTATTGGAAGCCACCACACTAAAACAAAGCTTTTTACTTCGGTTCAGTACCGAGCTTTATCAAGTATAATAAAATGCATGATGCTCAACTATTATATACTAAGCCAAAGTCACATGGTGTAAATAATTAATTAGTTAATTGATTAATTGTTGGATCATAAATTCAATAAAATGTTAAAGTGATATACTTAAATTGCACGCAAAGGATTGCAAAGTACATAATGTTTCCATATAACATAGACATAGAGGAGTACAATAAATGTAATGTACATAATATCGTACACCATAAATATGAAAAATCACATTTATAAAATCATTTCATCAATTAAAAAATGTGATTCAACTGTCAATTAATTTAACAAAAAATTCCTCAAATGACTTAAAACTTTGTGTGATTAATGACCTTGGTATTACACCATCGCTCTACTCTTAGCGTGTAAAAATTTTTTAAATTATTAAAAAGTATTATTAAAAATTTTTTTTTAAACAATTTATAAAATGTTATATAATTGCTTAGCCAAACTTATGCTGTCAAGACATGTATTGAATATATATGTAAATATACAGAAAAAATAATCTGATTTAGTGATTAATAATTACTAATATTAAATAGATTAATTAATGTTTAATAAAAATAAAAATAACAATCTCTAAAAACTAGTGAAAAACTAGTACTAAAATCTGCTTAAGTAACCTCATGCATATTGTTATTTTGTAATTACTTATCTGTCTACCTTGGTAATATGCCTTCTTTGTTATTACTTATCTGTTTACCTTGGAGCTTTTCTCCCCAGGCCTCCACTGAAAATGGACATTAATCCAGTTGGTCTATCCCAGTCAACAAATGTAAAATAAAATAAAATAAATAAAATAAAAATAATCATACTTTGACTTAGGAAAGGGGTCCATTCCCATCATGATACTAGAAATTACCTGGTCTGGATTTATTGCTATTTTAATACCTAGATATGTCCACTCTGATACTATTTGCCAATCTTTTTAACCTGGAGATATTTTAGATTTTCTTGTGTTTTTTTCTTGAAAGATCGTCAGCCCATATTATGCAGTCATCATAGGATCATAGGAGGTTAGGCTAATGGCCCCAAGGCCCTTACAAGCCTATCCAAGTTAAAAAAACAAGTAACCACATGTAGGGACATTAAAAAAAGATTCTTGAAACAGCAAGCATACCAAGAAACAACTTGTGGTGATAATAAATGTTTTTATTCCTTCATCTAAGTTGTTCCTTGAAGTGCTTGCTGTTTAGACTATCCAAGTTCAACCCATGTTCCCAAGTTCTGTTGATGTAACATACCAGGTTAAGATCCTCTGAGTGAGCTACCCGTACAATTTGACTTCTGAATGTGCAGCATTTCCATTTAAGCTGGGACAGAGATTGCTCTATATGCAAGACACAGGTCACCTCTAAGCAGTCTGTATGACACACAGTAAAGTGATAATGATTTCAGTATGTCCGAATAAGACAGATCTTGAAGGCCCTGAATTTTCTTTGTAAGGAACCTTTGCGGTTTCTCCAATTGCTGCAGGTGTTTGGAAATGAATATACCAAAGGGAGTGTGGTACTCTATTATTGGCCTGTTGAAGGAAGAGTATGGGGGGATTATAACCTGTTTTTTTTTTTCTGGAGGCGATGTCCTTACTTATGAGATGAGTGATATAAAATACCCTTTTTACCAATGTGGAGACATGGTGATTGAAGTTAAGATTGCTGTCAACCTGTGTGTCCAGATCTCTCACCACAGACTATGTGCTTAGGGTATTGCTATTGATGTAGTAGTTTGTGGGAACATCACCCTTGCCAAAGGGGATGATAATGCATTTTTTGCATTAAGACCATGACTTTGGCACCAGTCATTAGTGTGCGTAAGACCTTCTTGCAGGATGTTGACATTGGTAGGGCTTTCAGTAATCGCTCCCAGTTGGCAGTCATCGGTAAAATTTATCAGCCACAGTCCTTTAGTTTTAGTTTGTACTTTGGAGAAGTAGACCCCAAGAACTAGGGGTCCCAGAACCAATTCCTGTGAAACACTACTGGTTACAGGTCTGCTGAAAGAGGTAGAGTCCCCTATTTTGACCATATCAGTTCTATATTGAGACAGTTTGTAATCCACCTGACAATATATGGGTTGATACCCAGCTAGGTGAGTTTATCAATGATGCCTGAGCAAGGGATTATGTCAAAGGCCTTGGCTAAGTCCAGGTAGGCTGTATGCATATATTTACCCTTGTCTAGGGCTTTGGTGACTGTCTCAAAGAAGTCTACCAAGTTTATCAGGCATGATCTCCCCTTGCCAATGCCAGACTGGGTGGAGTTGAGCATTTGGAGATTTCCTATATCTTTGTTAATAAGGTCAGTGATGATTTGTTCCATGGCCTTGCAAATATCGCTGGTCAGGCTAATGGGTCTATAGTTCCCAGGGTCCGTAGAGGCACACCCTTTGTGCAAAGGGATGATGGTAGCTGTTTTCCATTGCACTGAGACAAAGTCAGTGCTTAGGCTATGATTGAAAAGCGTGCACAATGGTGATGTTAATTTCTGTTTTAAGCCATGTAGAACACAGCCCAGGATGTTGTCTGGTCCCATAGAGGTTGTGTTTTTGGCCTTGAAGAGGACATTTAAGACCTGATCCTTGGAGATACTAGGTGGGGGATAGGTGTTAGGGATGTTTTGGGGTATATGTGGTGGGGACAGGGGAGTGAAGTTTTCACTGAACTTGTCAGCCAATAGGTTTGCTATATCCACAGGTTCTGTATATGTAGTACCATTAACTATGAGTTCAGCACAAATCTGGGTCTTACCTTTGAGGTTACTGATGTAACTAAAGAATACCTTGTGGTATTCATAGTCAGCTTTGGAGGACTTTACAAGGAGTCTTATTTGCTTGTTTAAGTTGAGGAGGGACTGTTTCCTGTTTTGAGGCTGTTCCTTCATACTCTTATACAGCAATTTCTTTCTGCTGTTGTATAGCGTATTAATGGCAGTTGCCCACCAGGCAGGTTTGCTTTTCCTTAAAGATCTTGCTTTGGTTCTATCAGGTATGGCAGAGGCAATACTATTGTACAGGTGCTTGCATAAAGCATTGGTGTATAACAGCATAGATATCTGTTCCATCAGTGTGGGGGGGGGACTATGAAGCTATTTATGTCATCATGTAAGATATTGTAATTGGTGAACCATGCTGATATTAAGCTTTTAGCAGACTTCAGGTTAATTCTTAGTGGATCCAAATATTTAGATATGAATTAATACACCTTGGTCATTAAGATAAACTAACAGGGGAGAGAAAGGACATTCCTCTCCCATACCTCTGTATATTTTTGTGGGTTGAATAGAACCTCATTGGTAGCTATTCTAGTCAGTGTATTAGAGTATAGGAGTTTGCATTTATTTATGAAGGGTTGTAGAAACTGTAGAAATGATAGAAACTGAAGAAATGGCCAGATAAAGATCCCATTTCCAAAGCTTTTTTGAAATCAATTTGTATTGCTGCCACATTTATTTCTTTCTCCCAACAGTGACTATGAATAGTCAGTTAAAGTTTTCGTAAATCTGGGTTACCTGTTCTGTATCTAATAAAACCTTGTTGGTAACTTGATACTAATTTAGGCAAAATATCATTCAGTCTGCTTGCAAGTGTCTTTGTAAAGATCTTGGTCTCTAATTGAAGGACAGAAATAAGTTTGTAGTTATATGGAATGGTGGTGTCTCTATTAGGTTTAGTAATCATTAACACTTTGGCTATTAATGATCTATGCCAGAATATGCTTTGCCACACATTCATCAAAACAGTTTTAAAGAAGTAGAAGCAGGAGATTGTTTGGACTGTTTATAAAAGTCAGATGTTAGACTGTCCAGCCTTGGAGCTTTCCCAGATGCCAATGTACAGATTGCTTTAGAAATCTCTGCTGTCATGTTCATTTGATCTGCTCTGCTAATGTCATCTACCGAGGTTTTATTTAGCCCCAGACATACAAGCAGACTAGTAATCTCATCTTTAAATCCTTGATAGTTCCTATTCTTAGGTGAAAAATTATGTGATATATGGTTACTGACTAATTTTTGTCACTACAAATTGTAGTAATATGCATTTCTTTATTTCTGTTTGTTATCCTTTCTGCTGTCAGTTTTTGTGAAATTAAGTCCCAATGCCCAGAAATAATGTTTTGTATCTTTCCTAATTTTGCTCTCAGACTAATTGATGCATGTTCCTTATTTTATTATTTTCTATAATAACTTGAATACATGAGTCTGTCCTTACATTGTTCTTGTTCAATCTGATTGCTTCTTTTTTTACTGACAGTTTAAATATTCCCTATTTATCACATTCCTGAGTATCCATCTCTCTCTATTAGTCCTCCAGTATTGTAATTGTTTTTTTTTTGCTTTAGTTCATGCTTATAGGGACTTGAACTAAAAAACGGTGGATCTAATCCCCATACTTGTGGTGGTATATATGTGTCTTTGAATTTAAGTTCTAGTTCCATAGCAGCATGATCAGACCATATAGTAGGTATAGTGTCTGTAGTGTGGATGCTATTAAATAATGATTGGGAAAGAAGCCAGAAATCATCCTACTCACCACTCCACACTTATATGCTACAAAAATGTAATCTTTCACTTTGGTATTTAGTGATCTCCAACCATCCACTATGTCTAGTTCCTCCATTCAAGTCTTTAACAGTTGATCTTTGATCTATTCATTACCATTGCCTGATCGTTTAGCCAATGTAAGATCTAGCACTGTACTGGAGTTTCCCTGAAGGACTATGTAGTCATATTTGTCTTTAGTCTGTATCATTTTTTCAAAGAATTGTGTGAGAGGTGCTGTGTCATCTGTGTTTGGTCCATAATAATTTCTTGGCCAGACATTATAGCTTTTTTTTTCATTATCAAAATACCCCAAATGCCACTAGCATCAGTTGCTTTAAATATCTTTGCCCATCTTAGGAATGGATGAATTAAAATACAAATACCTCTTTTTGCTGAATTAAAATAACTAATCACTCCCCTCCTGTGCAATTCCTTCAGTAAAGTTTACCTTTAGTCTTTAATTTTAGTTTCCTGGAGACAGATTACTTGTGTCTTTGTTGCCTTTAAAAAATTAAATAATGCCTGTTGTTTATAAGGCTTGCACATTCCCTGTACATTCAAAGGGATAAATGCAATGGAGGGTTGTGATCATTGTCTCCTTTCAAGAGTAAAGTTGGATTTACTTTGATTTGGCCCCCACAACCCTGAGATTCCTTATTGGTGGGTCTGTTACTATGGTAGTGGGATAATGGGCATCTGTATTTATCTCTGATAACTTGCTGGTGTTCTGATACGGCTAGGTCATGGGCAAGCTTGCTCAGCTGACACCCAGGTGTCATATGCCCTGTTCCAAGCTAATGCACCAAAAGAATAAATATTGTGTTAAAACTATTGACTAGTTTATAATCAACCAACGAAAATAGGTTTATTTTTTTATCAGTAATCTTATCTATCAAAGAAGAAAACAAGAGAAAGGAAACTATCATATTGGCTATCTCATACTTCAGATTGTGAAGGCAGCTTAATTGTGTTGCTTAACAAAGCAGTGTTCATTCCTGACTGAACTAACAGTAAACTAAAGCTAAAGCATTGCAAACTACCGCACAAGCTGTCTATTGATCTGTTTTGAAACATATCTCACGTTCACTCTCTCATAGCTGGTGAAAATGAAAAAAAGATATATCACTTTATGTGTTGTACTGTATATCACTTTATATATTGTACTGTATATCACTTTATGTATTGTACTGTATATCACTTTATATATTGTACTGTATATTACTTTATGTATTGTACTGTATATCACTTTATATATTGTACTGTATATCACTTTATGTATTGTACTGTATATCACTTTATATATTGTACTGTATATCACTTTATGTATTGTACTTTATATCACTTTATATAATGTACTGTATATCACTTTATGTATTGTACTGTATATCACTATATATTGTACTGTATATCACTTTATATATTGTACTGTATATCACTTTATGTATTGTACTGTATATCACTTTATATATTATATTGTATATCACTTTATGTATTGTACTGTATATCACTTTATATATTGTACTGTATATCACTTTATGTATTGTACTGTATATCACTATATATTGTACTGTATATCACTTTATATATTGTACTGTATATCACTTTATGTATTGTACTGTATATCACTTTATATATTGTACTGTGTATCACATTATGTATTGTACTGTATATCACTTTATATATTGTACTGTATATCACTTTATGTATTGTACTGTATATCACGTTATATATTGAACTGTATATCACTTTATGTATTGTACTGTATATCACTTTATATATTGTACTGTATATCACTTTATGTATTGTACTGTATATCACTTTATGTATTGTACTGTCTTGCTGCTACTTAATCTCAGCACTATGTCATGTAGATTTCAGGTTGTAAACATTGTTTTACTAATTTTGTTCAATCAATGGAATCAACCCCTGAGTCATACATTTCCATAAACACACACACACAAAAAGAAAAAAAAAACAGAGATATATTAGAGTTGTTATAGGCATAAGGCCTCCTTTGCAGATTTGTGTACCTAGTTATGAACTAACAACTGTGAAAGTGGAAGATTTTAAGCAGTAGATGAGTATCATCTGAGTTTCCTGAACAGGGTTGTGTTGCTGTTCTTTGTTAATTGTGAAATGGGGTTTATCTTCTCATCCCATGAGGCTTTGACTAATCCCACTTTAAAACCTAAGCCGAACACTTTCATCCCCCCCAGAGGGACCACCCATATCTTCATTCTGGTAGGCAAGCATAACATATTTGTTTGATGTTTGAATGATTTTTGTTATTGGGAGATCTCCTCTTTCTGGTCTTCCTGTCTTTTTATAGTTATCTTTCCCCCTCAGTCTGTCTTATATGGGAAATGGGGTATATGGCCTATCTCTCTTCTTGGTACCTGAGGGGGTTAAGATCCATTTTTTCACTTGCGGCTGTCACTTCCAAGAATAGTTTCTTTTTGTTGTCTGATTTGGCAGCCAGGTGTTGTTCTATTTGCTCTACTGAAATAAAATAATAATTATAATCATCTTTAGATGCAGTTAGCATTGCAGGAAATTTAAGTAGGACTGAGTAGCCTCTTTCATGAAAAGGATGTGCATAGGGCGCTAAGGTCTTTCATTTGAGAAAAAGGGCAGTGCTGTAGTCTGGAATCAGTCAGATCTGAGCTCCAGCTATGTTAAGTTTTGGTCCTAGCTCCCTCACCCTGTTCAGGATTTTCTCCTTACCTGTGTAGCTGAGACATTTAAATATGAACTCCCTTGGATATTTAGAGTCATGTATGCAAGGTGTGATTCTGTATATCCTCTCAGTTATAAGCTTAAAACCTCCTCCCATTAATTTAGGGAGCTCATTGGTAATGAAAGCTCTTGGATCACTGCCTTCCATGTTTTCCGGTAAGCCTAATATATGCAAGTTCCTCCTAGCGTGATTTTCAATATCATCTGCTTTTGAGTCTAGGAGGAGGAGGTAATTATTGTTAAATTGTACAACACTCATCCTATTTGTTGGATGTTTTCCTTATTTGTTGTTAATTCCTTTTTGCTACACCACTAGCAGTTACTGGGTGCGATTTTGTTACACTTCACAGTTTGAGGTTGTAGATTTGATATGGTTAATGTCCATGGCTGATGTTTGAATCATTTTGGTTAATATTTCCAAAGTTTGTCTTACTGATTTATATATTCCTGTAAACTGCTTGCCAACTCTGCTGTAATGCTTTTTTTTATTTCCCTTTGTAGATTCTCAGGCCTTGATGTGTGATGTTTCATGTGGACATTGTTTCTTCTTGAGGTAAGCTGCACAGTTTTCCTACTTTCTTGGTATAAATGCCCTGACTACTTTTATGTTTTTTAGTATTCCTTTGTTTGGACAAAGGAGAGGTAATTCTGTTCTTCATGCCATAGTGGTGAAAATCTCACTATAAAACCATATTTTGTATAAGATTGCAGTGCTGCATAAACCAGTATAGATATTCCTTGTTTGCAGATATTAGGGCAATGAAATGGAGATCACAAATTCTGCACTGTTTTCTATCATGTAAGGGTTAAGAGAAAGATTAAACTACACCACAAAATGAACCATGGCACAGAAGTAAAGTAATTATAACAATTTTTTTATATAAAAAGGTGGGATAATGCTAGAAATGAGTGGTGTGTGTCTGTGTAGGTGCACAAGTGTGTGTGCTTGTGCAGGTATGTATGCACATGTATGTGTATGCATGTGTGTGCATGTGTATGTGTCATATCCTATACTGTTTTATAATGTCTGTCAGCTTAATCATTTTTTGTTAGTTTAAGTATTAGTGAACCACTGAAATATGACCTTGTTTTTCATAACCCCTCCCTGTCCTTGTGTCCCTGCATAGTGAATGATAGTATTGCCATTGCTGCTAAGTGTTAAAGCGCACTTTTTTGAATAGGGTCACTGCATGGGAAACTCCTCTTTCACTGACAAACAACAGATTCAAAAATTGATTGTGTTAAGTAAAGGGACATATGGAACAAATCTCTGTGCACAGAAGTGTGAATGCAGGATTTAAGTTCCTCTTTGAGTAATTAATATTATTTTTATTATTCAAAATGACTTTGAAAGCTTAACTTTGTAAGTGTGACATTGAACCATATCACCTTCTATAAAACAACTATCTGAAATACAAACATTTCAAGTAGGAATTAATATTGCAGTCAGAATCCCTCACAACTAATCCCCAAATTGTTTATTCTACATTTGTTATAGCTAACATCTTTACCTTTGTTATCTCTGGTATGGATATCTTTGTGTTCAGCCTCTTTTTTGTCACTTTAAGAAATATTTATGAGAGTTTTTTTTAAATGTAAGATCCAGCAATGCCAGGGGTTAACCATAAGTTCTGAACAGACATTTGATATGATTAATAGAGATTTTTCCTTTTTGGATCTACTTACATAATATTGACAATATACTTCTAAATGGCAATAAATATTATCAGAGTGCAGTTTTGTGTACATTTTGAGGTGTTTATAGTGCCCATTCTTGTTAATTAAGATAGTTTTGTATGATGGTAGTCTCCTTCACATAGTTATATAATATATTTGTAAGGCTTTCTACAGTTCTTCGTATCTGATGTAGGTTGAATGCAGTTCCTTTGTTATCATGATTCTTTCTATGAATACTATTGATGGTTGCACAGTTACAGACATCTAGCGGAAGTGCTAAAATATAATCAATACTTGTGGACCCCCTGAAGTTAGTATATAATGGCTTTTATGATTACTGGAAGGATATCCACCTGTGTATGTAATGAACAGTAAAGGTTTAGTGGCTCCATTTAATTCTGCACAGTTATGAATTTGTCTCTTTTTCATTTCTATCACAGTTAGGGATGTGATTTTAACTACTGCCTATAAAACTGTAGTCTACCTCGCATGAGAAAAAAATGCTCCTTCATCAGGGTATTAATGGATTTGCCAGTGCATTTCAGTTTAGGCAGAAAGACCCGTGTTTCTCCTTTTATATGTTTTGTAGTATGTACCATATACCACATATTCATGAGCTTATAAGAATTTATAGAAATAATTGCTTCATAATTAGTTTGGAGATTTATCTTAAATGTGACAGTTTTTTCCCATTTTCGGCCTTTTTTGTTTAGCTTCATTCTAAGAATCGCGGTAAATAATATTTATTTATGTTGTTACTTTGAAGTAGTTTTACACTTTACTACACTTCTTTTAAATTGGTTATATCTTTTGGTGAACAATTTGTTGTGAATGTTTGAGGTTGACCATATGTGATATTTAGAAAGGCTAAAATTATTGATAATATGAGTATGTCATTATCTACACAATGTACTCAAATGGGAGACAAATCCATTTGTATCTGTCTGGGCTGACTCAGTTTAAAGTACTATATATTTAAATAAACTGGATTTGCTATGATTTCATATTTGGTCAACATAAGGCTGATGTAACATAAAATGTCTAAAATCTGAGGAGGCTGCTGTCTAAAAACAGTGACACTCCTGAGGTTGTCAAAGACGCAGAATATTTTACAGGAGAGGTTGCCTCCCTGATATGAGGCCAAATCCCAGTACTCCAGTCTCTAAGTATAGCTTCTCAAAAATAGCACAAAGTCAGAGAGAGAAGGGAGAAAATAGCAAACAAAAGTAAAATTCACCATCTCCTTCTTTGTACCTTCTCCCCCTTATATGACTCTACAGTTCAGTTAATGCATAGCCTAGGCAGTCCTGATCTAGAACATCATCATCTACACAAAACTTATGACTTCAGTGTTTTGATATTCTACAACTTTCTATGCCAGGATGCAACAATGAGCAAATTTCCCAAATATATCAGATTACGGTATCATGTAACTGTGAAGGTGTAATATAACAAATGTGACATTTGTAGCTATGCTCATATGCACACAATTCTAGCACAGCACACTTTTCTAATATACATTTTTGCTTGAAGGATTAATTGTCATGCATTTGCTGCCTATCATGCAGTGCTTCCATTATGGTGGGTAGTAATGGATACTGTTTTTAATTTCAAGGGTTATAAAAAGTGTTTTTTTATTTTTAGTAAGTCAAAGAACACTGTGAAAATGGCATTCTGAAATACCAGTTTCATTTGTAATTGTAAATTTGTCTGAAGGTTAGTTAGAATAGCAACTGTATTATAGTGCCCTTTCTGTAGAAAGGATTAGTTTACCCAAATACAGAATTTGACAATATAACTGCTTTTAATGTGTCAACATGCCAGTTGTAGCAGTCATAAAAACAAATATATTGCAATTGCTAGGTAATAGGCTATTAGATGTATTGTAACATTTATATTGCATTTGTCTGATGACAGGAGGAGGCAGTACACCTATGCAGTCTGTTCTCTTAAGAGACTTAATTTTTTCATCTACTCTCACTCCTTCTTTGCCTGCATCGTACCCCTTCTCCAACTGTTGCATGCCTTCTAGAATTGAAATCCCTCTTCAAAACCTACCCTGCTAGTCCATTCCATAACTCCAAAATTTTCTCTATGAAAAAATGCCGTTGTAGGGCTGGGGAGCTTTTAGTCTTTATCGCTTGCTGCCTATGTCCTCTCATTCTCCACCTGTCGTACTTGCTCAGAGTGACACCTTCAGATCTCCTTTATATAATCTTTTCCATCAATGTCATGTCCTCTCAGCTCTTTCAGTTTTGAGTAGGAAGGGTTCTAGCATATTTAACCTGGGGCTGTATTCCTTCTTTTTCAGCTCCTGGATCTGTCTGGAAGATTTTCTCTATGTTTCTTTCAGTGGCCTTATTTCCTTTTCTTTACATGGCTTCCAGAACTGCATGCATTATTCAAGGTGTGGTCTGGCCATGGCCTTCTATAGTAAAAGCATTAATTCTTTGTTTCTGGAATTCATGTACCTGAGAATACATGCCAGAATTTTCTTTGCTACTTCCCTTCCTCTCCTCTAATTCTGCTATTATTGGTCCAATCCAGGGGTGACCAATAGCCCAAGATACTTTTCTAACTCCATTGTCATTGATTCTGCTCCCCCCAGCTAATACTTGCAAGCAGTATTGTTGTGGACGGTGTGCAGCACTTAGTAAATGTTTGCAATGAGCCTCAAATGCAATCTTCTATCAACTTGCTCAGTCTTCCCAAATCCTTCAGTAGTCCATCTTTCCCTCCTTCTGACACGACTACGTTTATGTTTGCATCATAAGCCAAGAGTTTGACCCTGTTCCCCCTTCCCCCTTGGATAGCTATCACTGACAAACACACCAAAGAGTAGTGACCCCAGAACATGCCACTGTGATACTCCAATAGTCCTGCCCCAGTTCCTGATAACCCTCTATGCTTTATCATCCAACCATACTGCTATCCAGTTTTAAGCTGTGGTGTTAGCCCAAGTCCTTCCAATTTTCTGGTCAGTCACCTTTGTGGGACAGAGTCAAAGGCCTTGCTGAAGTTCAAGTATGCTGCACCTAGTATATTCCCCTATCAAATTCAACTGCATCCCAGTCATAAAACTGGACCATGAGTGATAGCTTCTTCTGGTCATGAATCCATGTTAGTTGCTCTCCTGGAAATTGTTGTTGACTGGAAATCCTATTATCCTTCCCTTTAAGATTATCTCCTTGACTTCCCCAGCCACTAAGTTAAGCCAACATGTCTGTGATTTTCTGCAATTTTTTCTGCTCCTTCCTTCTACAAGAATGCAACATTTGTTCTCTTCTACTTCTCTTTTGCTTCTGCACTAACCAATGATCTGTTGAAGATCTCGATCAGAGGTTCTGCCAGTGCACTGACAGGTTTTCTGAGGAATCTGGGTGTTGCCTATCTGGTTCTTGTGCTTTACGTTCCCTAACAGCAGCCACTGCTCACTGAATCTTCTCCCTCTCAATTCAAGTGTCCATCAACTGTTCTCAATATGCTCTGCTTTCCTGTAAGCATGACACCCCCTTTCCTTTCCTTTCCTTTCCTTACCTTCCCTTTCCTTTCCTTTTTTTTTCCTCTCCTTTCTTTTCATTTTCCTTTCCTTTTCTTTCCTTCCCTTTCCTTTCCTTTCTTTTCCTTTCCCTTCCTTTCTTTTCCTTTCCTTTCTTTTCCTTTCCCTTCCTTTCTTTTCCTTTCCTTTCTTTTCCTTTCCTTTTCTTTCTTTTCTTTCCCTTCCTTTCCTTTCCCTTACTTTACTTTACTTTCCTTTCCCTCCTTTCCTCTTTACTTTACTTTCCTTTCCTTTCCTTCCTTTCTTTTCCTTTCCTTTCCCTTCCTTTCCTCTCTTTTCCTTTCCTTTCCTTTTCTTTCCTTTCCCTTCCCTTCCTTTCCTTTCCTTTCTCTTTCTTTCCTTTCCTCTCCTTTGCATTCCTTTCCTTTCCTTTCATTTCCTTTCCCTTACTTTCCTCTCACGTAAAACATTCATCTGCTTTTTCCCAGTCTTCTGTGATTTTCCTCCCATTGTTGCACAGCCTGACTAGTTATGTCCATCGTGTCTTTCTTTCTTTCTGCTGTATACCTAAAAAGCCCCTGGTTCTTTGCTTGCCCATGTTTGCCAACTCCCCTTCCATGTTAGGCAGTACTACACTTACCATCTCCTTTACCATTTTGGTAATCTCTTCCTCTCTACCCCTCCTTTGCACTTCTTGTACAACTTATCATTGACCGTTTCCTTTTGCCTTTTCTTCACACACTTGACTATAGCCCTGACTGCTCTATTCTTCACCCATTCCCATAGCCTGTTTACCCTCTGAATTTTCTGTTAGCTTCCTAACTCATCCTTAATCATATCTCTGAGTACAGCATAACTAGTGCAGAAGAGTAGCCAGTGTAGGGCAAATGGGGCAACTGCCTCAAGTGAAAGGTACTAGGGGGTGTGATCATGAAATGCAGCTCCTGCATTCTTATTTCTATACTGGCATTTCTGAATGCCAGTACAGAAAGGCAGTCGAACACCCTAGCCATGTGTGTGTGTGTGTGTGTGTGTGTGTGTGTGTGTGTGTGTGTGTGTGTGTGTGGGGGAGCTACAGCAAACCATTTATTACAAATGTAGTAATTGGATTGCTACACTTTAAAAAGAATAATAAAAGTTGTTGAGGGTGAGGATCTTGCATGGAAAGCCAGCGTTACAAAGGACCTTTTTCTACTCTAAAGTGAAGAGCTGAGGAGGCAGGGTGCAAAACTGGAGAATAACCCTGAGCACTAGATGAGCCAGGTATGGTTTTGATCCATGCTTCTAAAACCTGCATACTTATCTTTGTCTTTACATGTTTACCCTTCTCCCTGCTGTAAAACCACATAGTGGTTTGACCACAGTAGATTATGATGCATTGAACTAAAATTCATGACCACATATGACCTGGTTATGACCATGTCAAGAATTCTGCCCTTTCTTTTTCTTGTTCTTGTTTTAAATGACATATAAGGCTTCTAAGCTTTTCTTCTATCTGCAATTTTCCTTACAGCCAGTAGTATTTAATTAAATGTGTATTCACTTTTACCCATACACCCATGCAGCACTGCATGTTATTTTGTTTCTTTTGGTGCAACATCTGTTTTTCTTAGTGAAGCAGAATTGTATCTATACTGTTACAAAATACTAAAATCATAAAGTCTATGTGGGCATGTTTAAGTTTGGAGAATTAGTCTTGAGAAAGCTCAAGACATGTAATCAGTAGGGTTGCCACCTATCCATTTTTTCCAGACGATCTAGAAATCAAACCGATTGTCCCATAGTCTAGAAAACGCTGTACAAACTCTGATATTCTGTTTCACAAACTAAGCAAACTATCAGAGTTTGTTAAACAGGCAGATTTACTACGCTTTTCTGTAAAAATGTATTGCAAACCAGGAAAAGAAGATATTCCTTCTCCCCCTGATGTGACTATGGCATCACAAAATGGGTGAAACATGGTTGGGGAGATGGGGTGGGTAGGGTTAGGGGAGGTGAGTGGTGTGGCCTTGGTCCAGTTTTGGTCTTAACGAAAGGTGAAAACCCTAATAAATAGGTATATTATATTAAGTCCCTAGGTGATCAAAATCTTGAAATCTATCACTGATGACATACATTTTATAAATTTTGTACTGTATATTACATATATAATTCATTTTACTGCTTTGTTATATAGAACACAGAAATTTGTTCCACATTAAGGAATAAGTGCTATTCCAGTCTTGCCCTCTTTTTTTTCTTCAGATTAATGCCTAAATTATAGGCTGGGATTTATAAACACATGCCACAATGCACAGCACGAATTAGTACAGGTTCTGTCAATGACCAGGATGTTGGTAATTCTTTACAGGTAATGATGTCACACAAAGGTCAAAGGGGTTGCATGCAAATAAACCACACACAGTATGCAAATGGCAACACAAAGCATGGCAGACTGATTCTGAAATGTAGAAAATGGACACCCTATGCAGTAATGCTTACCCATTTTGAGCACTGACATTCATGGTGTGCATGATGGGAGTAATGCTAGAAGTAGCAATGTTAGCAATAGCTCAAGCAGCATGTGTAAGCAGTCCCCATCACAGCCAGAACATGTAATATTACACATCATGGCCAATCCTGCCAGTGGAAGAGCTTCAGGCAGTGCCTTATGTACCACCTGTTCACTTTTTAACATTGACATTATTTTACTAGAACACAGTGTCTTAGTGATGGATTCTTCCGTTTTTAATTTCTCCAAGTCTTTTGGGTTTCCAATTCCATGACGGGAATCACCCCATTCCTAAGTCAAAGTACTATTAAAGTTCATGAAATTAGTATTGTTTAACTCTTTGATGTCAGCCAAAAGTGCTCTTCACAGCACCTGCAATGTGCCCAGTAATGACTCTTTCTGCAATTCGTACGGTGTTACATGAATTGGTAACATATCTAAATACGATTGTAAATTCTTTTTTATAAGACCCATTGCTCCTACTACTATTGGAACTGTCTGGGTATCTTTCTTCCACATGGTTCTCGTTTCTGCCTGCAGATCCAGGTATTTTATGACTTTGTGTCTCTCTGTACGCAAGACACTGTAGTCGCTGGGTGTGGCGATTTCAATGATCAATGCTACTTTTGTCTTCTTTTCTTGGACCACTATATCCAGTTTTCTAGCATCTATCTTTTGAACTGTTGGTATTGGGTGATACCATGTGATAAAACTTCATAATTTTCTATGATTCTCTGTGGCTCATGTTTCCAGTGTTTTTCAGCCACTTCAATACCATAATGTTTGCACAATACCCAGTGTAACAGTCTCCCCACATTATTATGCCTTTCAGTATACAGTCCCTCTGTCATTAGTGCATTGCAACCAGCAACAAGGCGTATGACTGTTTCCAATTTGGTTTTACAAAACCTACATATGTCTGTTTCTCCAACATGTTCAATGGACTTTGTAAACCAGTGTGTAGGTAGCCCACTATCTTGGGCTGCCAATATTAACCTTTCATTGCTTGGTGTGAATTCACCTCTTCTTAACCATTCCTGCATTCGTTCTTGATTAAGATGAGGCCCTTCCAGAGATTTTCTATACTTGCAACTATATTTATGTTTTTTCCACATTTCTTGCCTTCTCATCTGGTCCTTCACCTTATATTCTTTATTTTGTTTTTTTAGCACATTCAGTTGCTGCCTGTTTTTTATCTACTTCTGGTTTGATTTCCATTCCTGCTTGATGTCGATATGCTTCTGCTAAATTAAGCAGAGATGTCATCTTAGATTTATTCTCCTCATTATTCAAAGCTTTCACTACATTTGGATCTTGTGAGGTGAGTAGATATGTGTGGAGTCCCATGATTGCAGATCTATACATGTAATCAATTTCAAGGAGGCCCATCCCTCCTTTGGAACAGGAAATATATAATCTTGGTATACACTGATTTTTATAAATCATTTGGTGAGCATGAAGCATCCTTCTTGTTTTAATATCCAATCTATCCAACCCTTTTTGGTGCCAGTCAGTCACTCCAAAACTATAAGTTAGGACAGGAAAAGCAAATTGATTTATGGCTTGAATCTTGTTCCTAGATGTCAATGCTGTTTTCAGGATTAATTTATGTCTTCTAAAGTACTCCTTACTGAGCTTTATTCACATTTGTTCATGTTTTATTGCTGATCCTTCATCAATTCCCACTCCCTCTTGCTCAAGTTCTTTTATATCACATTCCTGTCCAAAACTGATGTTTTCTTTGTGCTGCAGTTTTCCTTTTTTAAAGGTTGTTTTTGCACATTTATCAAGACCAAATGACATTCCAATATCATCTGAAAAAGTTTTGACAACCTGCAGCTGTGCTTTCAGTTCCTCATCTGATGTGCTAAAATTTTAAATCATCGACAAAGAGAAGATGAGAAGTCATTAGACTTTGTTGTTTTCTAGAAGCCAAATTGTAGCCATGGCCTAAGCTGTTAAGTAAACAGCTTAATGGATTAATGGCAAGGTAGAATAGCAACGGTGACAGAGAGTCACCCTGGAATATCCCCCTTTGAATTTTTATCCCTGGGATGATAATCTGTCCCTTATCCTGGCTTAATTGCAAAGTGGTCTACCACTGTTTCATGGTTACTGTAATGTAGTCAATCAGTGCAGGGTGTATATACATTTATTATACATTTTTAAGCACTCTTTTATCCATGAATGTGGGATACTATCAAATGTTTTTTTGTAGTCAATCCATACCATACTTAGATTCTTCCCCTTCTTACAGTTCTCCTCTATAACTTTGTTTAACAACAAATGATCCTTTGTTGCATATGACTTTCTTTTATTGCCCTTTTATTCTACTGCCATAATTGAGTTTTCTTCTAAATGACTATAAACTCTGTCGGTGTCAATTTCCTGTGTATAGTTTATACGTCATTGGAAGGCAAGTTATTGGTATATAATTTTTAGGGTAGCTTGCAGGTTCACTCTTAAGTAAGAGCATTGTTTTTCCTGTTGTTAACCAGTGCGGTGTGTGTTCGGGGTGTGCATATAAATAGTTCTTACTCTTGGCTAAATCCTCGTGCAAAGAAGTTAATACTTTAAGCCAAAAGTTAGGTACTGCATCTGGGCTTTTCTCAACTTTTTGTTTCAATCTCTCTGGCTGTTATTTCATCCCATTTCATATCCTGTACCTTTAAACTTCTTATTCTTTCTTTTACTTCTTCTATCCATTTAGCATCTTTGTTATGTTCCACAGGGTCTTCATAGATACTTCTCCAAAATGTATCTGCTTCCTCTTTTTTGGTGGTCTTTCAATTCCTTTTACCTTATTTCCCAATTCTCTATAAAACTTTTTTGGGTCATCAATAAATTGCTTATTTTGTGCTTTTCCCTTATATTTATCTTTGTATCTTCCAAGTCTTTCTGCCCGTTTTGAAATTTTTAGTTTATGTCCAATAGTGCATAATAGATCCTGGTCTGTTCTAATACTGCGCATTACTTTTATCACATCTTTCTTAGTATTTTTCTTGATCTATTCCCTCTTCTATAATCTTCTAACAATGAGACTTCTTGTCTTAGCTGATTTATAGTTTTCTCTATTCAATATTTCCATGATGGTTTTCGCTTTCTTCCCCTATTTTTGTTACCCTTTGCTCCTGTGGTAGAACTTTATCAGTTATTAATTTAGCAGCACAGTAATATATTCTGTTTACGTCTGTTATATCTCATGGATCTCTATGGACAGTCCTAATTACTGTGTTCATTTGTTTTATCAAGCTTCTGACTCTTGGGGTTTTATTAACCTTCTGCAGTCTGTTTCTCCCATTGATTTTGATATATCTGTCTTTGTCTATTAAATCAAGCAACTCTTCTCTTAACTCATTTTCTTCCAAATTGAGGGCACATCCCTTGTTTTCCGTTTCCTCCAGACATTCTATAGAAAGTTCTATAGCATATTCCTGTGGTACATTCTCTTTAATTTCATCCTGTGTCATCTGTTGTTCTGTCATATGGGAACTCACTGGCTATAACTCCTCAGCACTGACTGCATCAGAGGTTCCACAATTTCCTGTTCCTTTCCTTGCTGTCTAGCTTTAAATGAATGTTTATACTGGTTTCCTGTGGAAGGTTCCAAAATATCTTGATATGGCACCTGACCAATTGCTTCCTGTTCCAATGGTTTCCCCTTAATTTGGATATCCATTGCTCTATCCTATTGGGGTACTTTCTGTATGTGATTTACTACACTGAATCCTTCTCTTTGCAGCTGTTCCATAACCTCAAGTTCTATTTCTTTGACTTCTCCATTACTAATTTCTTTTTCTACTTTTTCTCTTCGTCTTCTTATTTTTTGCATTGTAAAGTTTTCTATGTCCGGATTCCTTTCCCTATATTTTTCTTCAAATATCTTTGGTGTTGCTCTATTTGTATTGGTTAGTTTTGCTTTCTCCTTTGCATAAATATTATACCATATTAAATCTATTTTCCTTTCCCCTGTCCATATTTATTCTACACATGTCTCCTGATCTTCTTGCTTTTCCTTATTCTGGGGCCTCACGCCATCATGATGTGATGTAGTCTGCTTTAGACCTTCTACATTAAATCATTCACTTCGCAGGCACTCCATAACCTCAACTTCTATTTCTTTAACTTCTGCTTTACTAATTGTCTTTTCTACATTACATCTTTGTGGTATTAATCTTTTTATTGTGAAATTTTCCATATCTGGTTGCCTTTGCCTGTATTTCTCTTTGAATATCTTTGAGACTGCCTTCTCTATACTAGTTAACTTGGCTTTCTCCTTTGCATAAATATTGCATCATATCAAATTTCTCTTTCTTTTTCATGTCCATATTTCTTTTTTTTATTTTTCAAATATCTCTAGGTTTTGTTGTTTATATTTTCTCACTTCCTCAGATGCTTCTTTTTCCAAACAGATCAAAATTTCTTGATCTATATACTGTTTGCATTAATGAATGCAATTTTTTATTTGAAGCTTCTGACAGTTTTTCCTGTGGAAGTATTTTTCTTTTCTCTAATTTCTCTCTTAATCATTTTGTATATCTTGTGTCTGGAAATTCTGGGCTTTTTACATAATAGTGACAATACATAATTTCTTTCTTAGCCTCAATAGTCCACTCTATTGTCTTTATGGCTCTTCTTTGGCCAATCAATTTTTGTCATTTTTCTGGACTGCTACTTCCTTCTACAACAGGGGGGCATCCCCCACCTGGGCCTGGCATGGCCCCATTTGTAAGAATGTTTCCATATTTTGAGGATTCTACACTGTCATTTTTTCCAATCCTGGCACCAGTGCACCTACCAGGATTGGGCACTTTTTTATGCTGGGTCTTGTGCACCCAGCTATCTATTTTTTATTTTTGATTTACTTCTGTCCATGATATTTGCTATATAAATACAGTCTATATATCAGTGTCACCTTGGTGATATTTTGTGAAAAACAGGGTCCACCTCCCAAAGGTACTCACCAAGACTTGAGGATGAATTCAGTTTCAGCACTACTGCACTCCTTTGCTTGCTGACTTTTCATGTCTCCATCAGGACCGCTAGTCTTCATTCTTCTACTGCATGTAATGCAGTTATCTGTTTTCTATTATTCACCTAGTGATAATTTAACTTTTTGTGGTCATCATGACCTTTATTAATTTCAAAAAGCTTCTACTTTAAATGAATACTTAGAATAATACTTGCTTTATAATTTTTCCCAAAGAAAATGAACCACCCTCATATAGAGCAATCTATGTTAATTTTCATGCTGTTTTGAATAGCACTTAGCATATTCTGTTAAATGACTGAAAGACTGATAGTTACTGAGAGACCCACATACTCTGCTTTTATTTTTATTTATCTTTAATAACTATTATATCTGATCCTGTAAGACTATAAGTCTGGATGGATACAGGTATAATGTAACATCTGTTACTCCTTTCAGAATCATTCAGACATAATTGACTTCTGCACCCTTACCTAAACAGCTTACTTCCATATTGGGTTTTCTGTCCTGTTTTTAGTTGCTAGTAACAATTATTTTCCTATGAACAACTATTATATGAACACAAGGCTTTCCTTGGGAATCAGAATGTATTCTAAATAAATATAAACTTTGGTTGAACTGTGAAATTATGAAATGAGATTCTGCAACAGTACAGCAGAAATCAAAGGAGCTCATTCATGGACTTTGAGTACTGAAGTTAATGGTACAGATATTTCATTCTTTAAAGTTACCACAATCTGCTGTTTGTGCATAATTTCATAATTTGGCTAGGGTAACAGCATAACTTTTAAAGCATTCGTTTTTAGATTTTCTGATTTAGGGAAGGTGACAATCTCATAAATATAATATTGTACTGAATTCCACTCAGTGTTTCAGCAGCAATGACACCAGTGAATTTCCACTGGTAAGGATGACAGGATAAAAACAAATCCTGCTGCATGTTTAATGTGGGATTTCAAACAGCAATGGTATTTCCATAGTTACATATAAACTGCAGAAAGAGGTAATTCTGGATACATCGCTGCTGCTGAGAAGAACATTTCTAGCAAATAGCAAAGTCTGAAGCAATACTGATTTCATGACCTTAAACTATGCTCTGACTTGTAATGGGGTAAATTCATGGCATTGTGTTAAAAATACTAAACATTTGAAGAAATTAAATGAAAAAGAAACAAATTCATAAAGAAATTACTGTAATTTTCATGCATATATTAGAATAAGTTTAGTCTGCCTGTATGGACATAGTCTTTGTGGTATAAATACACTACCATCTATCTAATACTAAGCCACCTTTAAGTATACCAGCTTAAACTATCATCTCATGTCCCTTCCTGTCTTTCTCCATTGCCAATTACACTGCTTTTTCTAGAGCCATCTATTCTCAGTCAGGTATCTCCTTTCTTCCTTCTCCAGTTGTACCACTATGACTTATTACATCACACTCCTCTATTTTTGAGAAACTGCACCCAAGTTATACCTGTCATTAAACCCAAAATCTTACTTACCAAACACTTAAAATAAAAGTGAATTTACTCCATTAGCTGTAATCTTCATAAAAAAATACTTTCAACAAGTTTGACATTTTTATCTCAATGTATAGTGATGTTCAAAACAACCTAGATACACTTCTTTCAGACACCATAGCAATGCTTGCAGTATCTGCAGTAAATCACACCTCCTACACATAATCTGTTTTAGGCACAAGTGAACCCTATGATCGGTGGGGGCCCCATCACAGCAAGTTATCTTGTTTTGATATTGCGTTACACATTTGTCAAACCAACAGAAGGTAATACAGCAATCTTGTGTACTTAATAAGCCAGGTGAGTGATAATTACTTAGGATGAAGAATTATAAGGACTGTCACCCCTACTTTAAAATTCACAGACATCTCTGGTTGCAGTAACTTAGTTAAATCCTGCTGATGAGTATTTTCTCCACTAAAACTAACATCATAGTTGGCTTTAGGCACCCTTGATATCTGAGGTTGCTGGAGCCCCCCTAAACATTCTCAGCTGTGTGAGAGGCCCTCAAAAAAAGCTGCTGGTTGAGGGTAAATGAGAAAAAAAAGATAATTCATTCTCCACTGATGTGGTTTATCCTAAACAGGGTTGTGATATGACTATTAGGATAAAGAGAGCAATAAGTGAATGAAACATTAGCAAGGTAAGTACTAGAATCTGACAACCCAGAGGACCAATCTCAGTGCTTGGGATCTTAAGAAGAACAGATGCTCACAATCTTCAGAGATGATTTTCTCTTTCAGGGAGTTTTATAAATACTGGCAGGACACCGGGCACTACAATTCTCAAATTCTTTGCAAAAGAATTCTGGAAAAAGTCAAAAGTAGCAGCAGAATAAATGTTCAAAATCAGGAACACTTTATTAAATATTATTCTAATTCACTTAAAAGTAAATAGAATAACACTTTTTCCATCATCACGTTCTTGGACAGTAAGAAGTATGAAACTCTAAACTCTGGCATTATTGGCTATTTGTAATCCTGAATGATTTATCAGCAAATTATTTTTTTTACAAGGGACAGGATAACAAATACAAGGCAAAATCAGGGATATTTGGTGAAATCAAGGAAAATGACAGAAATACTTTACTACTGGTGAATTCCATAAACAACAATCACTGATCTGGTGTGGCAGTGCTAGTGTTGTACAATCTACTGCTATTTGCTGAAATCAGTGTTAAACTATTATTGGTATGGCTTATACTTGTGTGTGTGTGTGTGTGTGTGTGTGTGTGTGTGTGAGTGTGTGTGTGTGTGTGTGTGTGTGTGTGTGTGTGTGTGTGAGTGTGTGTGTGTGTGTGTGTGTGTGTGTGTGTGTGTGTGTGTGTGTGTGTGTGTGTGTGTGTGTGTGTGTGTGTGTGTGTGTGTGTGTGTGTGTGTGTGTGTGTGTGTGTGTGTGTGTGTGTGTGTGTGTGTGTGTGTGTGTGTGTGTGTGTGTGTGTGTGTGTGTGTGTGTGTGTGTGTGTGTGTGTGTGTGTGTGTGTGTGTAAAACAATCATGGATATTTATTTGTGCATGCACACAGTCATGCCTGTCACATACATAATTTTTCCGGCTGACAAAAATAAAGTTAACAAGTAATTATTTTTTAAAAAAATAAGCATAAAATACATCACAGAACATTTAGACCATTAGAGCTTTTATTGAATATGGTGGCTTTCATACCCCAAATGGTATAATTTTATTTTGATGTGAACTTAATGGTGGTCTCTACTCTCAGCTTCACCCATTCTAAACCAGCCCTTCTCAGAGCTGTGCACAGAAGGTTGCTGTAGTTTGTGTCAGGGGGGGTTGGAGATGGTGTGGTCATTATTTCTTTAGTTTTCCTCATAATCAAACCTCAGAGGTGTACACAAGAGGTCATTATAGCTTGCGTTGGGGCTGGGAACAATGGTGTTATTGTTTCCTTTACTTTTCTCACAGACCTCAGAGGTGTGTAAAAAGAAAGTTACTATAACTTGTGCAGGGCAGTATAATGTCTAGTGGCAACAAACTGGAATGCTTTACTTTGATTATTATATATTTATTCACTTTCTTCACAATCACACATTATGCACTTATACTTTGTGTGTCATATTCCTAAAAATTCCACAGCATGAACTAAAAGGTCGTTTAGGAGAGGTGGCCATGACAGGGTGATGCCTAAACTGGATATGTCCAGGGGAGCCCCAACTTAGCACTTGCTGGGAGCCCCCAAAATGCTAGCTAGCACTGTTCCTACTAATACATAGTTGAATACTTCATCATAAGCCAGATATTCTGGACATCACTGAGCCCTAGCTCTGCCCCCAAACTAAAAACTTGCAAATCCTGCCAACAGGATAAATCATCATGAGGAATGACAGAGCACAAAATGGTGGTGGATGAGCTAACTTTGCAGTCTCACACTTTATAAACTGCAGTTCCCAACTTTGACCCAGAGGGATTCCTTGCTAATTTTCATTAACATTGATTCTGTTGAATGTTTAAAAGTAGGCTGCAATAATGTTCGTCGTGTCCGGTTTCCTAATTCTTCTGACAGTGTCCCACAAGCAAAACACACTAGTTGTCGTAGTCATATCTCTTTCAACAGTATCACATAAGAGTCCATCACTTATCACCTCCTGATCTTCATCTACTGGTTCCATAATAGAATCCAAAAGTACATTGTCAAAGATCCTCCAGAAACGTTCAATATGTTAGTTTACATTCTTCATATCCAGGGTCTGTGTTACACTGTGGCAAAGAAGGGACGCATACCCCCACGAGAAACTGCATGCCCTAGTAAATGTCTCAGTCACAGGAATAGTAAACATTTAAAAAAGAAATCTCTCCCTCTCACCTTCTCACCCTCTCCCTTTTTTTTTTTTTTTTTTTTACATACACACTGTGACCAACAGCCAGGATGCAAATCATTTGGCAGGTCCCACCCACATCTTCTAATTACATACAGCATTATGTTGGTTAATAGGTCCCACATCTCCCACTTATGCACAGCATTTGAACAAATGAGGTTGAGCCAAACAACCACTGTCATTTAGAAGGAGAACGGAAATCTCAAGCAAAGCACTCGTCTGCAAACCTCTACTGTTTGTCATTCTTCAAGCCAATGCTAGCACCAGCATTTGCATTTGGTATGTACAAGTATGTGAAAGACCTGCTACCTTCTATTAGACAGCCCTATAGCCCTGCTGCAATGGTTCTGACAGACAGACCTACAGCCCTGAAACCTTGGATCAGACAGCCCTGTTACCAATACACTACCTCAGATCAGACAATTCTTATCCAGGTAATGTTATTAGAATGATAAAACATTAGGCAAACCCATTTTTCAATATTTTTACTGTAAACTTCTGTCTCTCTCTCGGTCTGCATTGAATGACTGAATTTACAGTTCAACTAACCCACTTACCCGAGACCATTTGTCTGAAAAGCCGATCAATGGAAACCAAGGACTGCCGAAAACCTTTCTTTGTGAAAGGAACCACTTGGCTACCATGGTGAACATTGTCCTGTCGTCAGTGTAGTGTGACCTTAGAGTTAGTATATTTAAGTAAAGGGGTTGTGTGGGAGTGTGGTGGGTGAAGCTCCCCACTTGGGCGGGTTTAATTTTGTTCCATTTAAGGTTTATTTGAGGTGAACAAGTGGTTTGGCTCCTTTCGCAAGGAAAGTTTTTTGGTAGTCCATGGTTTCGGTTGATCAGCTTTTCGGAGAACTGGTTTCGGGTAAGTGGGTTTCGTTGAACTGTAAGTTTGGTCATTCAACATAGACCCACACACACACACACACACACACACACACACACACACATATATATATATATATATATATATATATATATATATATATATATATATACTTGTATGTAAAAAACATAAACATACATGTCTTCATCTAGTGGGGTTTGGCTTTATTGGCCTGAATGTACCTGTAAAGACTTAAAAAGTAAAAGGTACAAAGTCATGAGCATTCCAAAGCCTTGTATCTGAAACACTGATATGTCCTTAAGGGGTAATTTCCATATAAACCCATGAGGTTCCACTACAGGAGGTTTAAGGAATTACACAGAGTGGCTAGGTCTTTCATGTAGATTTTACTGAGTTGGATTTGGATGTTATTTGGGAGATTTTGCAGGCACCCTAATGTTTATGGATATCAGGCTTGATACTAAGCTCTGTGTTCCTAAAGTATAGCCAAGAAATCTACTTATGGTATAATAATGAGGTCAAGAAAAGGGCTGAAACATGTATGTCTACAGCTAGTGAGGTTTGGCTTTAATGGCCCGAATATATTAAGATATAAAAAGAACCTTAAAGCCATAGGCATTCTGAAACCATGTAGCTGAAACACAGGTATGTCCTTAACGGATCATTTGCATACATTCCATGGGCCTCCATTATAGGAGGTTTAATTCACTCATAGTCAGTCATCAATGCCAGCCATTAGATTTTCATACATTAGGTGTCCAGAAAAATGTATGGTGATTCAAATATGTTTTTCTATTAACTTTTATGTGAATTAGAGTAATCTGTGACTTATCTATGTCTGGTTCTTATTTTCCATTGACTGCATGCTTTTATTTGGTAAATCTGTAAAGATTACAATCAGTTAGTAATACCAGTCATCATAGTTTCATAGTTTTTATTGTTCAGAAAATTAATGCCTATGAAACACTTATTGATCTGTTAATGTGTTTTGTGATTTGGAGTTGTCTTTCACTTAAGGCTGTGAGGTATTAACTACTTCCTGTAGTCAAAGACTAGCTTGGTTGTGTCTTTCTAGCTGTTGTTACTGAATGACTCTGTGCCTTTTTACCCTTTGGTTTGATAGTTATGTGTGTGTGTGTGTGTGTGTGTGTGTATATACTGCATGTGTATGTGTGTACGTGGGGGGGGGGGTCTATCCTTTCATCCCCATGTGTCTACTGTGTTACTTTCAACAAGTCACTTAACCAGACTGTGCTCTTGGGTCACCTTAGAAAAGGAATATTTTGTTTAGTGGATTTTAAAATAATATTTTAAATGTTTTCCTTTTTATCCCCTCATTATTTTTGACTTTTTAGAGAATTTTTGATTAATGAAACTGAAAGGCATTCTGGACTGTTCTTTGTAAAATGTGTGGCTTTCTGGCAAATTGTTGTGGATTGTGGTTACTAAATAATAGCAGGCGTTTGATTTTCAGACATATTTTTCAGGAAATGCTTGCTAATGCAAAGCTTCTTAGCAGCATTCTAAGTTTATTTAAATATGTTCCTGATTTTGTTCCTTTGTTTCAGATTCTTGAACTAAGAATTTGATGGGCAAAGAGGTGTTTCATTGGGGTCTATATTATAACATCGAAGTTTTAAAACTTCAAATGTTATAATATCGAACCCTTTAGAGTGAAAGCTGACACTAGCGAAGCCTCGGAACATCAAAATTTTTACCTAGGGTAAGATTTTGGTGGTCAGTTCTGTGGCTTCACTATTTACAGCACTGTGGTGCGATAGTTACGGACCGGGTTTAGGGAAGTGAGTGAACGGAGGTTACGGATTGGGTTCAGGTAAGTGTGGTGCGATGGTTACGGACCAGGTTAAGGTAAGTGAACGAACGGACTGGGGTAAGGTGAGTGTGCAGTAGTTAGGGACTTTAGGGTTAGGGCGCAGGTGAGGTGAGTGTGCGGTAGTGACAGACTTTAGGGTTAGGGGTGAGTTAAGTGAGTTAGGGTTAGGGCGCAGGTGAGGTGAGTGTGCGATAGTGACAGACTGCAGGGTTAGGGGCGGGTTAAGTGAGTTAGGGTTAGGGCGTGGGTGAGGTGAGTGTGCAATAGTGACAGACTGTAGGGTTAGCAGCGGGTTAAGTGAGTTAGGGTTAGGGCATGGGTGAGGTGAGTGTGTGAGAGTTATGGACCTTAGGGTTAGGGTTTGGGTTAAGGTAAGTGAATAGATAGTAGTGTATGTATAGTTTAGTGTTGGGTTAGCTGTAGGATTTTAAATGTATGTTTGTGGATTGCAGTTGTTTTGGCGTGCTTGTCTTGTGTGTGTGTGTATGTTTCTTGGAACAGCAAATTTTTTCCCTGGGAAAAAACTCGCTGTTCTGAGTGTTTGATGTTATGATTGTTCGACTGAAATGGGTCGATATTATAACATTCGAAATTTTGAGCATTCGATGCTATAATATAGACCCGTTTCATCGTATGGTTCTGACAGCAGTAACTTAAAATACATTTCTGGGCCATTATTTACAAATGTTTTCATTCACTTGATCTCAAGCAACATCTAAGATGTGCAGCTATACAAGTGGCTCATATTGATGCAGTGTGAATGTGTGTGTGTGTGTGTGTGTGTGTGTGTGTGTGTGTGTGTGTGTGTGTGTGTGTGTGTGTGTGTGTGTGTGTGTGTGTGTGTGTGTGTGTGTGTGTGTGTGTGTGTGTGTGTGTGTGTGTGTGTGTGTGTGTGTGTGTGTGTGTGTAGAGGTCATAATTCTCAACTGTCCCTGGTTTTGTTGCCTTCATATTTGTGGTCTGTTCTTCATAAAATTTGTGGATTTCTTTTAAAATGTTGAGGACTACAGTCACTAAATAATGGCAAACTTGAGTTTCAGACTTCTTAACCTTCATAAAATGCTTGCTAATGTAAAACCTGATATGCTAATTACTTTCTAAGTATATAAAACCAATATTTAAAGTGTGTTCATTATTTTGGGTTTTTGTATTTGATTCCTGAGCTAAGAGGTTGGGAGCATATAGAGACTACAATGGGTTGCACTGTATGGTTCTCACAGCAGCAAGCTGAAATACACTAATAGGTCATTATTTATGTATTTGTTCATTCATTTGAACCCAATCAAGCATTTGATGTGTGTGTGTGTGTGTGTGTGTGTGTGTGTGTGTGTGTGTGTGTGTGTGTGTGTGTGTGTGTGTGTGTGTGTGTGTGTGTGTGTGTGTGTGTGTGTGTGTGTGTGTCTGTAAATACTTGGTTCCTGCAACCCAGAGTAGTCATGATGTAAACAAGAGCATCATCACATGTGCCATGTTTTTTGGGGATGATCCTTGATTTCCTTGTTTTTTCAAATGTTGGCAGTGTGGGTAGATGTGAATAAATTGGACAGCATGAACTGTCTGAGTTTAAGCCACATCCAGTAAGGACAATCACAAGGCCTTTTTCACATACGTCTGCAATCTCAAAGGTAACACCCAAATCTGCTCTTAACTGGTGATCAAGAGCACCACATACACAAATGCCATAGATATAACCAACCTGCTGGCAGACAGGTTCAGTGAAAACTTCATCCCTCCATCAGTAAACCAGGGCATTCCCAGCATCTATCCCCCTACCCTCATCACCAGGGAGCAGGTCTTTAATGCCCTCTCAAAGGCAAAAAATACAGCCACCATGGGACCTGACAACATCTCTGGCTCCATCCTACATGAACTCAGGCAAGAGCTTTCAGCACCCTTAGGCACCCTATTCAACTAAAGCCTGAGCACTGGCTTCATCCCAGCCAAATGGAGGACAGCCACTGTCATCCCTGTACACAAAGGTGGAGCATCGACTGACTCAGGCAGTTATAGGCCCATCAGCCTAACTAGCCTGATCTGCAAGGCCATGGAATGCATTATCATGAACATTATAAACAAGGACATTGGCAACCTCCAAACTCTTGACCTCACACAGTTTGGTTTTGTCATAGTGAGATCATGCTTGTTAAACTTGGTCGACTTTGAAATAGTCACCAAATCCATGGATGAGGGGAAGGTGGTGCACCTTGACCTAGCCAAAGCCTTTGACACTATTCCCCACTTGGGCATAATAGATAAACTCTCCCAGTTAGGCATCAATCCATATGTTACTAGATGGGTGGCTAACTAGCTCACTGATAGAACCCACTCAGTCAAAATAGGGGAAGCCACCTCTAGTAGTAGACCCGTAATGAGCGGCATACCCCAAGGATTGGTTTTTGGGCCTGTACTGTTTGGGATATACTTTTCTGAGGTGCAAGCCAAAACCAGTGGTCTTTGGCTGACCAAGTTTACAGATGACTGTAAGCTGGGCACTGCCTTAAATTCCATTAGTGATGTGAACAACCTCCAAGAGGCCCTTACCCAAACTAATAACTGGTGCCGGAAGCATGGCCTCAAACTGAATGCCAGGAAATGCATCATTATCCCTTTTAGGGAAAATGGTGTTCCCACTAATTATCACATTCATAACAACATACTAAGCATGTAATCAGTTATGAGAGGGACTCGGGCACCCAGGTTGATAGCAATCTGACTTTTTTAGCTACGTCTGCAACCTCAAAGACAGTATACAATTGTGTGCAGAGGTCATTTTCAATGGAGCCACCCATACTGAGCCAGAAGATATAGCAAACCACCTCCTGGCTGATTAATCCAGCTCCAACTTTACTCCTCTCTCCCCCTCAACCTTCCCTCAGGAAATATCAACAAATATAACTCCCCCTACTCCCCCTACTATCACTAGGGAACAGGTCCTTAATGCTCTAAGACTGAGAGCACTGCATCAGTGGGCCCAGACAATATCCCATGATGCCTTCTAAATAGCATGAAACATGACCCATCAGGGGTTCTGGAATTACTATTTAATTGTAGCCTTCAAACAGACTTCATGCCTCATGAATGGAGAAAGGCAACAATCATCCATCTGCATAAAGGTGGGCCATCTGCAGACCCTGGAAACTACAGACCCATAAATCTCACTAGTCTTATATGTAAAGCCATGGAAAGAATTATTATGGAGATGATCAATAGAGATATAATAAACCTCCAGACACTGGACCCAACCCAGTTTTGTTTTGTCAAGGGCAGATCATGCCTACTCAACCTGGTAGACTTCTTCAAGAAGGTCACCAAAGCAATGGATGAGGGCAAAGTCAAACACCTATGAACCTATGAACTTATAATGTTAGTATTTTAACAATGAATACATTTTTAATTAAGCCTTTTTTGCAGGCACACAGGTGTGAAATGATATGTGTTTGGATCACAGCAGTTTGTCTTGCACTTAGTGCAGATGAGTAATGTGATGTGCTGTTAATGAGCTGCTTCCTGTAGTACAGGGTTTGATTCCCCCTCAGGCTTCATTTGTCTTCTAGGTGACTTGGCTTCACCAAACAATAGTCCTGGGCAGCTCGTAAAAAGGGACACTTGGGTTCAGTGGGCTGTCCCAGGTTTTTAGCAGTTGTATTACACATTTGTCTTTTGAATCCCTGCATCCTTCACATAGCTGCTAATTAGTGATTCACTATATGCTATTAGACTACAAATCCCAGTAGGTCTTTTGTAGCTTCATGTTTTGCCATTTATGTTTTGATTACATGGCAGTTCCAATGGAAAAGAAGTTTACTATTGCTCATGCTAGGTCTGTTTTCAATATGAGAGTATGCTGTCTTATTTAGCATATGGCTGTGTCAGTGCTTTTGCTGTAAAAAAGTTATAAATGAAATCCAAATCTCTGATCAGTGCTAAATAGATATAACTTACTATTCTTGAATTTGTGTTATAAAATTATTTTTCTCCTTTTACGGAGGCAAAAATGTGTTTGTGGCATTCTCTCATGTATGTTGTATTGTTAGCTGTGAACTTGATTTATTGCACTATAACATATTAGCACTTCATTCAAATTATAATCCTTGAGCATGACAAATTTAGTTATTCTCTGTGTTGTGCATATTGCCAGGATATGTAAAATATGTAAGTACATTTTTAGACTGTTGAACTTATTGTTTTGTTTTTTTATTCCATTGGGAAATATAGGGACACAGTCTTTCATGTTTAACAATGAATTGCAGGTGAGTTGTTACCATGCAGTCTATACTTTATTTATTTAATTTTGGGGGTGGGATCTTTTGATGTCCTACACGTCCCATCAGCTAGCTTCTGTGGCCCAACAAAAAAGGAAACCTGAAGCCACCACTGTTCATATCAGCACTATTTGCAACATGTTTCTAGATACTAGCATTACATTCTTCAACAATTTCTTCCTGTCAGTAATTAAATGAATGGTATTTATTCAACAGCTTCTAATAAAAGCCATGAGTGTCCCATGACTAGCACATGAAATCAAATCTTTAATGATTCATAAAGAACTGCAAAATGAAGTACAAATTAAGCTCCTTGCCCACAAGTCTTTCTGATCTGATTGTACATGGTAGTAGTACTAAACAATTCTGGTGCAATCTTCATAGCTACCATGCCCAAATAAAGCAGCTTGGATAAGTTCCTCTGCACACTCTTATACATGCAAAGTGGTAGAACAATCCAGCCACCATTTTAAAAATGCATTCTCAACAGTTCCATGTGCAAATATTGCATATCCTCTGAGTGACGGCAGTTCATCATGATCATTTAACTCCTTTACTACTGACCATTTTCAAGAAGACTGTCCCTCGAGTTCTGGATGTTTTGGATTATTTTTCTACTGCCCAAATATAAATGGCATGTTCTCCAAAATGTCTTGACATATTCTCATGGAATTTGGGTAGAATAATAACGGTATGGGTCTTCTATGAATTGTCATTACTTGAAGGCCTTATCACTGCTCTGACCACAGCTTGCTTGCCTTTGCTCGCAAAGTGGCAATCTCTGTCACAAAACATCACTGTTATGCCTAGCTACTCTTAACTTCTGTCACCAGCTCAAATGGTTTCTATAGAAACAACCTGAATGTAAAAGTTGCAATATAGGCTATATCATATAAGTAAACTAATACTTATCAAATTACACATTATCCTTGCTTGCTATCTTATCTCAAGACTACTTCAACCTTCACTTCCTGACTGTGGGGGGATAACTTTACTCTTGTAATTCATACATAAAAGCTCATCTTTACTACGTTTAAAACTTCCTCTGCTATATGCTCTGTGTCCGATATACTCTTTTACATACTATACTGCAGTTTATACTGCATTTATTGTTGTATTCTTAATCCATTGATTTAATTGTATATTACAACCCAGGCTGATATAGCAAATGTAAAATAAAACAAATAAGATAAATATAATAAATCAAACCTGCTGGTCGCGACAGGTACTAAATTACAGTTAAATCATGTACATTCTCAGAATGTGTGTGCACTCAGTCTGTACAGACTGTGTGCATGTCTGACGAAACAAGTGTGTTTTGCAGGGTAGCAAAACCCTCAGCATTATCCGAACCTTATTCTCTCTCTCTGCATGGTTGCTGTACCTCAGAGAAAGAGTGGTCAAAACAGGCAAAGTGCTGCCAGTTTCCCTCTTTCTTGTAATATCATTCCACACAGCAAGCACTCTGAATATTTAGGAGAATATTTAAATCTTGGTCTACAGAGAAGTGAGGAATGGCAAATGCTACTGTGAGCTAATATACTTCAACAAATGTACATTAAGCTCAAGAGACTGAGCAAGAGAATTTAAGTCTGCTAGGCACTCAGAATATCCTCCCAGCTTCAAAGGCAAAGGAGCAGCGTTGTCCTCCTTTTTATACCACATTTATAAAGAGTGGAGTATCTTCTCAGCACCTGCAATTACACAGAATTGCCTCCTTCTGAAGTTCATACAAGGTTACAAGTATTGGTAGTCATTGTAAATTCAATTGTACTAATCCTGTTCTTACTAGTATTAGAATTGTCTGGGTGTTTTTCTTCCACATTGCTCTCACTTCTGCTTACAAATCCTGGTATTTGAATATTTTCTGTCTCTCAGAACATAAGACACTGTTATTGCTAGATAATCAGCTCTACTTTCATCTTTTTTCTTTGACTACTGCATCTGGATGGTGCAGTGGTCGCATTGTCACCTCCCAGTAAGAGGTTTTCTGGTTCGATTCTCATCTGGGGTGCCTTCTGTGTGGAGTCTTCATGTCCTCCCTGTGTTTGTGTGGGTTTCCTCCCACGTTACAAAGACATGCATCTGGAACATTTCTCCCTGGGCCTTCACTGAAAATTGGCTTTGTTCCAAGTCAGAATTTCCCAGTTAACAAATAATAAGTCTGGTTTTCTTGTATCTGTTTTTGAACTGGTGTTAATGGGTGATCCCGTGTGATATAAGCTTCATCATTCTAAATAATGCTTGATGGTTCATGTTTCTGATGCTTCTGAGCTACATTTGTATTATGGCGTTTGCACAATCCCTGATGTAATAGTCTTGCTACGTTATTGTGACTTTCAGTATACAGACCTTCAGGCATGAATATATTGCACCCAGCAATAAAATATGTCACTGAATTACTGCTTTATGGAACCAACATTTGTTTGTTTTTCCTATGTTATACATTAACATACTCTTATAAAAAGCTCATGACAAAACATGCAGATTATCAACACTGAAGACCACATTGCAGGAGACAAAATATCTCTTACAGCAAATAGGTAGCATAATCTCAGATATATACATGTATTTCTAAAAAAGAAGAATTGCATATTTTGCAGTAAAATTTAATGAGAAATGATTTTTCTGAAAATTAAGTATTAATAACACTTTTACTTTCATACGAATCTACTAACACCATGATTCAGGTGACTAACTACTAATTCATCAGTAATTACTGGTTGAGGCTTCAACCTGTCTATTTTAACTATCTTATCTGCAGCTTGGTCAGTGGATTTTACCATAGAAAATTAATGGCAGAGCAATTTGATGTGTCCTGGGAATGAGTCACTGTCTATTGTGTTTTTCTCTTTTCTTCTGAGGTTAGGTTATGCAACCATGGAGTCAGTATATTCAAGTAAAAGAATACAGGAGGCAAAGCCCTCCACAGGGTGAAATGTGGGGGAGGGGAGTGACCCTGCAAAAAATGCTTACTTTATTTTATTTATTTGTTTTTGCTGGTTGGGTTCTCTGTGAGTTAAAACTGAGGAGATGCATCCTCATTGAGTTGGAACATGGCAGAACTTAGTGAAAATGGAGAAAGTCTTCTCAATGGGTGACATTGTTAGTCTTCCACCAGTACTGAGTGATTTGGCTGAGCTTTGAGATGATCCCCTTGGCTGAAGTAAGAACCTATGAATCTATGATCATATGATCAAATTTACATTTTCAATGATTCTGGTAGCCTATAAAACTGTGAAAAGAATGTTCCTTGTAAATCAAATGGAACAAACATTGTTGGCAAATTAAATTGTTATGTAAGCCTACTTGTGGTAACAAAAATATAAGATTAAATCTTTAAAATTGTTTAAAATGTTATTGCAAATTTTGCCAAAAAGTAATGACTCCCAGTTACAAGATGTACCTTACTTTGCATTTTAAATAGATAGACACATTCAGGACTTTGTCTTTACATAATATGCATCCTTGCATATAGGCCTAAGTTTGGTTAAGAAGAAAGTATAAATTAATTTATTTATTTATTTATTTATTTATTTATTTATTTATTTATTATCTATTTATTACAGTTTAATGACCAGGATAGTCCACTGGGCCTGGAAGAGCCCGTTTTTAGTGGAGGCCCGGGGAGAAAAGCTCCACAGGATATAGACAATTTTACAATAGTTATACAAAAGTGAATAAAGTAGTCGAACAGTGAAAAATACTGAGATAATATACAATTTGTTAAACAAAAAGACATAACATTTCTAATCCTAGGTAATGATTTACAAAAGTGAGATTCAAGTGGTCTAAACATATTAAAAGTACAGGCATTTCAGATGAAAAAACATGTAAGTAAAACATTTATGTACAGATAAAAAACAAGCCTTTTTGGGAAGTTAGAAATATGAGGAGAGGACAGAGAGAGGGAGGTGAGGTGGGAGAGGTAAAAGGTGGTATATAGTAGAGAAAGGGAGCAGGTTGGGGGGAAGTTTATGAGGTATAGGGTAGGAAAGGAAGTAGAGGGAATGGGTAAAGAGAGCACAGTGATAGAAGGCTGAGGTATATAGTGCATGGGAAATGGTGTTAAAGAGTTTATGTGGTAGGGGTACAGGAACATTCCCACTTTGAAAGGAGGTAAGATTAGAGAAGAGTTTTGACGTTTGAGTGATAATTAACACACGGCTTCCATATTCAAGAGAAATATGTATGTTTTGCTTATTTAATAGCAAAGCAACTCAATGAAGATATATTGTGGACATGTTACATTTTCTTACCTTAGCATAAGCCATATTTTTACCTCTACTAAAATTAAATGTAAATCAAAATTCAATATTCTCTCTGTCAAATGCCTGTAAATCTCCACATGGAGTACTTACACATGGAAAGCCATTTGTCTGTCTCCCCTATAACTTTTTTTAAAGCTTTCAGGAAATAGGTACAACATTTACCCAAAACTGCCATTGTCCTCTTAAGAAGTTCAGTCCTGTACAGTGTTGAATTTAACTAGATTAAACCAATCCACCAGTTCAGAGAGTTAGACTTTCCAGTGATGAAAAGTCTTCTTTTCTGGAGAAATATATAAATTTTTACATCTGATATGAGGATTACTTAAATATATTCAGGAGATATGATGCTTTCATCACCCTAGAAATAAGTTATATGTACAGCCCTAATGAAAATGCAAATGAAGTATGGTGCAATATGCCATTGTCTCACATGTCTGTAAAATCCTACCTTTTTAATATATGTATAAAGGGTCATATGTCAATCCCCTTTGAGAATGGTTAATAAATTTTTATGGAATTTTACTGGGATACTCAGCTAAAAATGACCTTAAAGCTGCCATTCTATTTTCATGGATTTAAATGCATATCAGTGTTGAATTTGAACCCCTCACATTTTCCTCTTACTACACATAGTTTTGATCATGTCATGTATCCAATGCCAAAAATGTTCCCTTTCATGGATAATTTTGAATAAATATATATTATTATCAGGATACATTCTAGATATGTGTTGTATTCCCCAAATTGAAGATGTAAATAGTCATAGATTCATAGATTCATATAGTGTTACTAGGCTAATGACCTGGAAGGGGGGTTCTTTCTGAGCTTAGCCAATTTTTCCTGAAAGAATAATTATGCCTGTATCCAAATAGGACATTTAGAGTCAGGTATTTATAAGCTACCTCTGTCCATAAGAGACATGGCTGCTAGGCCCCGTGTAAATTATTTATTTTCCCCATCCACTTGTCTAGGCTGTGTTTTAAGTAATAGATGAACTCAGCTACACATAGATGGGAAGCCTATTCCATAGAAATACAGTAGCTTGTCAGCCTGGTATTCTAATGTCTGATTAGTAGTAGTAGTCACTACTACAATACCTGAAACACTTTGACATTTTTCTAGTAAAAATTTTTTGAGTAACATGTTTGCATATTTAGGTTTTCACTGTGCATTGGTTGTGTTTTAGGTGCAAAGGTCAAATACCATCTGCATGCTGAACTTCTGAATGTTGGCACAACCCTATATAGTACTTTCTTCTAAATAAACATTTCAAATACTAGCTAACATCACTTTTAGGAACACATAAGTAGCCATTTGTGTTCTCATGTTGTAAAAACACAGTGCATTTATGAATATATATGCTATGCATTGGTCCCATGAGGAAAAGAAAAACATGCAAGTTTGTGGTGAACTGAACCTTAAGGGATAGCATGTGAATATAATAATAAATTAACACCTTGATGGTAATATGTGTTGTGTTTTCAATGTAGTGGTAAAATACTATAAACACTAGTTTCAGTTTCATTTGCACAAATGCTGTCCCAGAACAATATGGCACTTGTAATAGAGAAAACATCTCTTCAGTATGGAGAAGACACATAGAAGCCTACAAATAAAAGTTGTAATTTTTCTTACACTTAGATTCCCCTTTTCTTCCACATACCCACACACACACACACACACACACACACACACACACACACACACACACACACACACACACACACACACACACACACAAACACACACTATATTCTTGACAAGCCAGATCAAAGACAATTTATCTGTGACCGAATGACATCAGGGATCGGTCACTGTAATACATACCCTACCCACTTAAATATAATAATTTTCTATGATCAAACTGAAAGAAAAAAAGCCATAGCAATTATACCTCAATTTGTACTAAGAAATTCTGACAGACTCTCCCTGAAAAGCTATATCAGCAATCATTTATTTAGTGGTGATCTATTAAATATATGGGCCATTGCCTTAATACAGCATATTTCCCTTTAAAAAGTGTCACTTTCTGTATATAAATCTGATGTTTGATCATCGTCAATGTGAAAGAAATAGTAGTCACAGAAGTGGTAACAAAGCTTATTGGTCTCAGATACATCCCCCCATAAGGCATATTGATGACTGTTTAACAGTAATCAAGTAAACATAATGTCCACTGCCTTCAAACATAGCTCACTGCCCCCTAAAGATAGTCACTGTCTGATTATATAGCTCTGCAATGTATGGAAGTGATCAAAATGAAAGAAATATGGGTAATAATAATGTATTTCAACTTGTTTCTTTCAGACATGTGCAGTGGCCCTCTCTAGCAAGCCACATAGCTGCTATTTGACTCTGTAGTCTTCTGATTATATCACCATTATGTGCAATATAGAGAACGGGGTTCATAAGGCTAATATCACTGTTGCAGTATGCCTCCAGCAGTCGCAGATATACCCACCACAAGCAAGTCTCCATGAGAAACAAGTGGCATCTGTCCTCTCCCAGAACCTGTATATACACCTCCAGGTATGGTGCCCATCCCTTCAGCACCACCCTGCAATAATACCAGAAGTTATTCTTCATCAGTGCGTGTGGAGCTTGATGAAGGACCACCCTCTGTTGCTATCCTTTTCACTGATATATTGCATGTTTCATTTGAAGTCCTTCCTATCATGCCATTTACATACTCGTGACAGTGTTGTATGGTGCTGTTCATCCAATCCAGAGCACTGGCATCATGTACCACTACTTCTTACACATAGTCACATACAGTCTGGTGGGCATGTCTTCTCTCAAACAACTATCAACAATGTGTCCTGAGTGATTGTATCAAGATGTCAAACACAGCAGAGTTCAAGTTGTCCAACATCAGCTGCCCATATAGTTTGGAGGATATGCATACAACTAGGAGGCTATCGCAACATGGATAGGAGTGTACAGGGCTACCTATATCACAGTAAAAGTAGGATGACACAGCAGAACATGACTGGGTACTCCTGGACGGGAGTATACTGTGATACTGTGGAGTCCTCAAATGATCTTCACACTATTAATGGTTACATGGCTGAGGAGGGGTGACTCTCCTGATTCAATGGGCTGTCATCCCTTGCTAAGTTTGTATGTGAACAAGTGCATGAGTTCAATAATGTATGAATTCTGGTGCTGTAAAAGCTAAGGCTACCTGGATGGGAAGAGGTGGCTGTCCTCTATCAATGGACTGCCATCTTCTATTAAGTTTGTATGTGAACAGGTGCATGATGCATTAGTGCACAGCTGTAGGAGCCTGTGATAGCATAAGTGGTACTACACATTAATATCAACCTAACAACCATGCAGTTACATTCAAATAGGAGCTATTCAGACACAGCTAATACATGCATTACTACCAAAGTATAGACATCTGTATACCTCATGGGTTATTTCCAATGTACTTGTTGTTTCTTTGCTAGCAGGAAGTAATTCAAGCTGCTGAAATAAGTGTGCTGCTCACTTTTCCTTGATGTGGGTTTTTGCATCCAAAATGGTGTTTCACCCATAAACATCAAAGTACGTATTAGTTTACACCTTATTACTCCTTTGTCTATAAATAACTGAGTTTTACATAAGTCTAGCAGCAACATAAGAGGTAGATACATTCAGTGGCATTGCACCAGCATCCTGTGCACACCTGGTCATTTCTGCAAGCTAGGTGTGGCCATGAATTGGCATTTAGAATGTTCTGTAGTGTCCTAGATGCTCTTCAGATTTCAGTGATGGGTGTTATTCTCATGCTGCTATTTTGTTTTGTAATGCAATAGTGGTGATTTCTGCTGATTTTAATGTCCTATGAAGAGCACCAGCTTGTTGTGCAAAGGAAATATTGTGCTCTTTCTCTTGCACTGCCAGGTCTGGGAATGAGTCCTACACATATTCTTTCAGGAAAGTGGATGCCTGGTATAACTTGACAGTTCTGCTGTCCATAACAGCAGACTTCCCATGTACAAGTGAACAGTGCATGCACCAAACAGTGACCTGTGTCACTGTCGTATTTCTGATCTCCGTGCATGGAAATCAAAGGTTAGGCAAGAATGATCTGAATGGTATAGTAAGCATTTACCATGTCTGCTGTGTACAGTACTGCATATAGTACATATGTTTGCTGTTTGTAACAGTTGTTTTCCTCATATTTATTTTATTTAATCTGACAAATCATAAGATTGTATGCATGTCGTGTACTGTTGGTGGCTGCTTTTTTTATTGTAGCACTGTCAGTGTACTGCTTTGGAGGACTCTACATGAGGCTTTGACCCTAGACCACACTGGTCAACATTTCATACTTCTGTGTCATTACACATATGTTTTTAATGTAGCTGTGTCTGCTTCTCTGCAATTAAAAATATTAAAGTAACTGCTTCTGCTGATTTGTAAATAAATGTGGTAGTGTAAACTGCTGTCCTGCAATGTGGGAGTCTGACTACTTGTTCCTTCTTTGTACATATGCATCCTCATATAGCTCTGCATTGGGCTGTGGGAATCATTTAATGCTTCTGCTTACTTTCATGTGTGTTTATGGAGCTGTATTGCTGTACTGTCATTTGCATATCCCTATAGAAAGGGATACATGATTACTTATCAATCTTTTTGTCCTTTAGCACAGGCAGACTATGCAGAAAATGCTGCAATCTGACACAGGAGGTAGGAGAGACTTCATACACAGCAGGGTTAGTGGCATCTCTGTACTTTCCCAGCTTATACTTGCCACATCTCCAGTAGGTTATCGTTACTAATATCAGGTTTCCTAATTTTGTCTCTTTTCATCAGTTCTACATGGTCTCCATGTGCCACAAGCTTGTCAGCCAAGTCAGGATGAGAGTGATTCTTCTGTAGATGTTTCTGGTCCATCACAGGCAGGTAACCCTCCCTGTCACCAGTCCCAGCTGAGATGGAACTGGGACAAGTAGTGTAGCCTGCAGCTGACTGGATGATGATCTGCTAGGTTGCCATCCAGCAATCTCTCCTACAGCAAATAGCACAATTGCTTGACTGGCTTGCAGATGGTATTAGGCCACTAAGAGTGGGTGTGACAGACCCACGACCATGACCTACTGGATCCCAGTAATATTTAATTGCCCTTGGGGCTAGTGTGAAACTAACAAGCTGCCTATAGACCATCCTATCCCCAGCCTTTTAACTCCCCTTTGTTTTTCTATGTATGCCTCCCATGTGTCCTTCACCCAGCCCATTTCTATTTGAACATCTGCCCTTGTTTGTCTGCAGTCATCCATATCTGCATACCTCACTGACTGCCCTCACTCTCCAATCTACCAATATTGTTTTTGTCACCCTCCCCTCTTTTCTTCCCTAAATGTGTCATTTCCCTATAAAAAAAAAAACACACACCCAGTCTTCCTCCAACTTGCTATATGCCCTTATTGCATGTTTTTTTTCTTTTTACACCACTTTCCATCCCTTTGAATGAACCAGTTAGGTGTGCAGCTTGTGGAGCACCCATTTATTGCTCCTTACAACCTCCTGTACTGTTTTTCATTTCAGGTGTGCGCCACCTGCTTGCCAGTGCAGGTGACAACTCATGGTACCTGCTGTAGTCCTCACATGAATATCACAAAATCTAGCATCAGATTGCAACTTTACCTTTTGTTGAACACCCTCGACTGTATTGGCCTGCTTTATTTATGAAAGACTCCCTCCCTGAAGTGAAGCAATCTGCCTGCTCTTGGTATTTGTTCCTATTTGTTTATCTAAATCAGATTTAGCACTACTGTGTTATCTGCCTCTGCATGAATGGCTCAGCACTCCACTAATATCCTGGTCTATAAATCCTGCCTTCTGAAGCAAACACATTTAAATTCATTCTTAAGTGATGAATTCATTTTTTTTTTTAACAGTAACAGTTTGCCAGTTCTGGTTACTTTGTTAGACAGACTGCTCCAAGAAGTATAGGCTAGCTTGCTGAAAGCTTTTTCACAGCTTGCCAGTGAGAATTGAGGTCTGTGAAATTTAAGACTGTCATTACTTTTCAAAAAGAGCATAAGTCATGCACTGTTAACTTGCTGGATAATAGAAGGCAGTCCCCCGGATTCACTAATCCTCCGTGTAGGACTTAATAAGTCTTACTCGGAGGCTGCAGTTGAATGGTATGACGTCAGCGTGCTATGAATATGCATGAGGGCACACTGACTCAACCGTAAGTCTTACACGGACCGTGTAAGAAAGCAGGGGGTGTGTCTGACTGCCGAGTAGTCTAAATGTCCACACCCCTGCAAGTGTTTTAAAACTAAACAAAGCACAAACACAAGAGCAAGTCTGCTCAAATGTCCCTGCACCCAATACCACACTCCCTGATATTGTAAACCCCTATCACAGTTCTAAAACACAAAACATTAAATATATTTTTTTTAAATCCCCAAAATAGCTGCCCGTATTTGCGCGTGTGTGCGCAGGTGTGCCCATCATTTAGCTAGAGTTAGCAATTCTGACATGGAAGAGCATAAGACAGAATGTTAATGCAAATCACACCAAATAGCAATAGCGTAATGGTAGAGCATTTGCACCAAAAAAAAGCATTCACGGTTTGAGTCCCACCACTCCCCTTTGTATTTATTTTTTAAATCAGTATATGAAATAATACCTGACAAATATGTTTAAACATTACTAAAAAGCAGTGAAATGGCCAATGTATCAGTGAACAAAATAAATATTTTAAAGGATCCTGATATAAAATTCCCTGCAGTTAAGCAGCGCTTCACCCAGCGCAATAGAGTTGCCCGTATTTTAATAGCGCTTTACCTAGCGCAATAGTGGTGCCCACAGTTTAATAGCACTTTACCTAGTGCAATAGAGTTGCCCATTGTTTCATAGCACTTTACCCAGTGCAATAGAGTTGCCCATAGTTCAATGGCGCTTTACCCAGTGCAATGTGTTTGCACGGATGTGCGCGCCGTGCCAACCAGGGCACCGTAGGGCACCGAGGAGCAACATAGAGCAAAGTTGCTTAAATGCAGCCACACCCCCTAGCCTGTCTGGATAGTATGAAAATAAAATGAATAACAAGGTTCGACCCCAGGACTCTGTGCATCAGAAGCAAAGTACAGAACCACTACGCCATGACAACATAGGGGAAACAGCCACTATTAACATTCATATACTTACGATTGGTAGTTTAACCATTACTAAGCAGGTCTGCAGTCAGCCGAGAATTTTACAAAACGGCCAATCACAAAAAAGTGTGGGACATGCGGCATATTTAAACCCCACAGGTGGGAATACACGCCATAACTGATTGTAGCTCACATCTGCAGTTAGAATGTCTGGTGTTGGAGAGGGAACACACTTCCGGGCACAATGTTGGGGCATCGAGGAGTCCAAATACATTGTTTGGCTCCTTGTCCACTGTTACGAGTCAAGACTCCTGCAGAGCCAGTTCCAAGGGATGGAGTACAAGGCAGAGGCTTGGAACCAGTTAGCTTGTGACCTCACCAGTGCCACAGGCGTTCCTCGGACTGGTGAGCAGGTCCATCACCACCATGCAGACCTGAAGAGATGAAAGCAGGACCACCTGAACCAATGGATACAGGAGGCCCATGGGATGTGGGATGCCCCACAACTGAGTATGTAGCCATGGAATGCAGTATGTAAGAATTGATAATGGAGTATGTATAACGGATAGGTATGTCTCAATATCCCTTCATTTACTTTACAGCTGCAGGTGACCGTGCTATGAATCAGCAAGCCTATGCTGATAGGCTGCTAAGGCTGCACCACCAGGCAGGTTAGTGATTATTCTGCATGTATTGTTATATAAAATATGGGAGAGAGCATGAAAGAAAGTGTTGTAGTCCAATAATACAGCCATAAAATTGCCTAAGTCCTCTGCATGTACTGTCAGATAAAAAGTCAGAGAGGCAGAAAAAGAGTGTAGAAACCCATTAAGAAAGGTAACATATGTCTGGAATAATATCTCTGCAGGCACTGTCATATAAAATAAGTGAGTGAGCCTGAAAAAAGATTGTTCTAACCTATTAATAAAGGTATAATATGGCTTGAACATGTCTGCCATATACACCATTAAAACAAATAAAGTAGTGAGCCTGTGGAAAAGTGTGTAATGTCATTAATAAAGGTCTAAAACCCAGAGTGTGTCTGTGTCACAGAGTCTGAAATGCTGTTGTACCCTTGCAGTATACAAACAGTACTGTTTGAAAAGGTGCTGGCAACCCAGAGTTGTGCAGTCCCATATAAAGTGGGTGATGGAAGTACTAGTAGCTGTGAAACATATATACAGTCCACAACAGGCAGTTACTGGCTAGCATGAATAAGTAAACCTGGCACACGTGTAGCATGTTATTTTTCCCCAGAAATGTGAGTGTGTGTCAAGAAATGCAGGGTTCTGTACAAATCAAAGTGAAAATGTCATGTGAAAACATCCCAGATATGTAGATAAAGAAATATAAATGCAATCAAGAAATATGTAGCAGTAACATCTGCATCCTGGACAGTTAGTATGTCAGATATAGGTCAGGCATATATTGAACTAGCCAAACCCAGTACACAACCTAATGTATGGTGGCAAGTGTAATAATACAGGTAGGGGATATACACTTGCAGTCACTAGGAATGTAGTGTAGACTAAAAGGTCATTATAAGATGTTAACCGAGGTTTTTTATACACCCTACTGTATGTGCATAAACCATGCAATTCCACACCTCAGTGGGTATGTGTAATCTTAAATATTTGTTGGGACATATGTCCTATTGTTCTATAAATATTTGCATTCATGTTGATGCATGTGCCCTGTTTAAACACCACAGTCATGGTGGCCTGTTGCTACCAAACATCCCTGCATGCTGTTGGAATAACCACTGTGGTTCAATATATGCATGTGTTATGCTTGCTGTTCAACTGTTGTACCCTTGGTGTGTTGGGTTAATGGGAATATTATTGCATGCTGTTACAACTAATCTGGAATGCTGTTTTGCTTATGTTGTAATTAAACACACCTAATCACAGAACGTATGGGAAGGCCGGTCCCAGCGGACCCACCTGTCCCTCCTCAGCCGGTGAGTGCACCTGGTACCTGCAGGTCTGGTGCCTAGCCCGGGCTCCCCTCCTCCATTGGTCCTGTGCCACCTTCGGGTGGAAGCGCTGCAGGGGATGGGGCTTGTTTCCCCGTGCAAGAGTGGGCGGAGAAGGGCCACCTGTCACCCTTCAAAGGGTCCGGGCTGTGGTGCATAGGGAGATCCAGCGTTCAGTCACTGATCCCCTATGCCAACTTGAGGTGAGAGTGGCGCATCTCACGGGTGAGCTTGCCCATCCTACGCAGCCCCCAGCACAGCCACCCTTGGGGCTGTGAAGGTTCAGTGGTGACTGCCCATGGGTGGGGATCTCAGTTCCACTGTTACCATCTGTGGGCTCATGGGCTTGCGATTTCCAAACATCCGACCCCATCAATTGTGTCACCCACCCCATGTGTCATATACCGCCCCTGTATGCGTCTTGTCTGTCTTGTCTGTTTACCTTCCCAACCTACCTCCCTGGACATACCTACTTCCTCTACCTCACTTCCCACTCTCACCTGAAAAAAAAAAAAAAAGGGCAATCTGTACCCACAAAAAAATTACGCCCCATACATAGCTGCCCATTTTGCAAACGTCCATTGGACAAACATGTAAGCTGATAATTAGAATTGGCAGTACAACATACTTTGTTGTCCTCAGCCCTCTCCCAGGGGTGGAAGGTTTCAAATTTCACTCCAAATTCATTGCATATGCACAGCTGTTGCTGTTAAAGAAATGGGCAGCTATGGACCTTCCCTACACCCGTCCTGCACATCCAGAGCTTGTTTACCTACTGCGTGTCCCTCTTTGTGCCCCCTGTTTTCACCACTTTCCTATCTCCCCATTTTCTTTTCTTTAAAAGAAATTAGTGTGGGGGTTAGTGGGAGTAAGTACTTTTAAGCAGTAGTTAGCGGGTTTGCACCAGTGTGCGCATGTGTGCACTTAGCTAAGCATCGCTAAGCATCGTGCAAACCCACGCAAACCCACTTACAACTGCTTAAAAGTGCCTTAGTCACTCTATGGCAGGGCCCTTGTACTGCTCAGCAGCAAAATAAAATACCCCTATCAGTCTCAAACCCCAGACCTTGGACTCACAAGACTGCATGAAGTACCACTAAGCCACAGCAGATATACAATAATGTAGTGCTGAAAGAAATATATCATGCATTACAATGAGTGAATGTAAAGGGAGAATAGGAATGGCATAACACAAATCTTGTTCTGTGGCCCTTAACCAGCAAGTGTTGTGGAATTGCATGACATGACTGTGAAAATAGAACCAGCCATGCTAGTAGGGAATAATGTTACAGTAGCACCTTACAAACCCCACACAGTATCAGAGCAGGATAAACACTGACATATTTGAATAGGTCAGAGACCATACCTCCCAACTGTGACTGATTTACAGGGATGTCCTTGATTTGTAAACAAATGCTAGCTGTGCCCCTCTGACTCCCTGTGAAATGTACTAGCAGTAGGCAGAAAGGTGGGGAATCTCACTTAATGAAAAATGTCAATAAGTGAGAGTAGACACTGCTTGCCTATCAGAAAAGGTGTAGTAATACATATGCTCTGAATCTCCCAAAGTCTCAACAGCAAAATATCTGAAATATATCACAGATGTATCCCACTTATATGTACCTTTCCCTGAGGCTGTTCAAATATTTACCTGAGAATATCTGAGGCCTGGAAGTGTCAGAAACACACAGGCATATCAGCTTGTCTGCTGTTACACACTCAGCAAATAGCTGTAGAATAAATTCCACAAGCATGCCCGTATGTAGGAGTACACCACAGAAATATCAAAGGATGTAGCCATGTACTGCTAGCAACCACCTGTGACAATGTCGTTATTCAGGTGCTGAAAATAATGGTGTGGTGCACAGTCAAAGGATACTAGGCTAACCTCTGTCTACCATCTAGATATGTCCACAGGTGGGAGCTACTGAGACAGACTACTAGCCTTTATAGACTAACAGGTACACAGTAACTCTGCATGTTCAGCAAGATAAACAGCACATGATAATAAATAATGCTCTCCACAGTTCTGCACCCCTACCCAAAAGTACCATATACCTGTGTAGTCAGGCACACCCACGGGTGTAGGTAGGCATACACAGTACTGAAATATGTCCAGTTGTCCTGAGCAGACTGTGCTAATGTCAACACAAGCAAACCATAAACTGTTCAGAAGTGAGTAACATACTAATGACATTATAGCAGTTTACAAACAGTGAATGTGCCTGATATTCATAATTGGTAGTACAACATAATTAGTTGTCCTCACTCCTCTCTCAGGGGTGGAAGTTTTCAAATTTCACTCCTAATGTATTGCATATGCACAGCTGTTTCTGGTAAAGAAACGGGCAGCTATGGACCTTCCCCACACCCAACCTGTACATCCTGAGCTGGTTTCCCAACTGTCTTCCCCTCTTTGTACACCCTTTATCACCACATTCCTATCTCCCCATTTACTTTTCTGTCAAAGAAATGAGCACGGGGGTTAGCGAGAGTAAGCACTTGTAAACAGTAGTAAGCGGGTTTGCACCAGTGTGCGCATCTGTGCGCTTAGCTAAGCGTCGTTAAGCGTCACGCAAATCCGCACAACCTACTTACAAATGTTCCTTAGTCACTGTGTATGACAGGGCCCTTGTATTGCTCAGCAGCAAAATAAAATACCCTTGTCAGTCTCGATCCCCACACCTTGGACTCACCAGTCTGCATAAAGTACCACTAAGCCACAGCAGATCTACAAAAACTTGGTGCTGTAAGAAATATATCATGCATTACAATGAGTGAATATAAAGGGAAAATAGGAAAGCCATAGGAACACATTGCAATAACTACAGTCGTATGCCAGTTAATTCTCTAATTTGAAAAGAAAGTACATACTCCCATGTATCCAGTGTTAGCATTAGGAGGCGTGAGTAAACTTGCACACTGAGAAGAGTGCACTGGAAGAAGCAACAGTCAGGTTCCAGTACAACATGCATATCACTGGCTACAACCCTAGCTTCAGATATGAGACATATACCAACCGTCTGACTGAGACAGTGTCCACAGCAAACAAGCATGGGCCCCATCTTGCACAACTGAAAGGGCTACACCTACCTAACCTAGCATTTTATAGCAGTGTCCTGCAATCACAGTGAGTACTGCAAATACCACACAGCAGGCTGCATGCAATTACTAAATGGTGGGCACCAATTGGTGCAGAGGCCATCACATGCACATGGGCAGATACCTAGAAAAGCAGCCTGTACTTGCTGTCCACACATGCAATAATATGATTGCACCAGCTGAGAGAGAGAGAGAGAGAGCAAGAGAGACAGACAGACAGAGACAGACAGATAGACAGATAGACAGACAGAGACAAACAGGCTGTAAGAGACAGACACTGAAAAGAAAGACCAACACACAGAGGAAACCAAAACCAAAAAAATAAATAAATAAATAAATCAACAGCTACAAGAGATGGAGGTGAGGAATACAAAGGTAAGGTATGTAACAGATATGTATTTGCTGGCATCCGAATGATGTGTCTGAAGGGTACTCTACATACTGTGAATCATCCATATGTGGTAGCAGTCCATATCTATATGTATATGCACATGTGCATAGGGCAAGGTACATACTGCAACTGTTAGTGAAGGCTGGACATATATATGTTGTTGAAGGTTGCTATGTGCACATATGTATGTAGGTTGTAGTGTGTGGCATTGCAGACAGCAAGCAGTGCCGGTATATGTTATGTGGTAGTTAAATGCTGTGGGCCTGAGCTACAGGCAGTGAGGCCTGCTACAGCTATACAGCCTGAGGACAGCAAAATGCATTCTGCACAACACTGTGCAATATTATGACATAACCATATGTCTCACAACTGTTGCATAATTGACATCCCCACCATGGAAGGTGGGCAGTATATGTGCCTATATGTGCATCTATATGTACAGCAGTGGATGTATACATGTATGTGTATATATATATATATATATATATATATATATATATATATATATATATATATATATATATATATATATATATATGTGTGTGTGTGTGTGTGTGTGTATATATGTGTATATATATATATATATATATATATATATATATATATATATATATATATATATATATATATATATATATATATATATATAGATATATATACATATATAGATATATATATATATATATATATATATATATATATATATATATATATATATATATATATATATATATATATATATATATATATATATATATATATATATATATATATATATATATATATATATATATATATATATATATATATATATATATATATATATATATATATATATATATATATATATATATATATATATATATATATATATATATATATATATATATATATATATATATATATAGAGAGAGAGAGGTAGACATGGGGTCATACGTACTGCAACAGGTGCCTGTTGACCAAGGCATGGACTGAACACCAGTGTTGGTACTGCAGTGCCATACCCCATTCCAAAACACTTTACCCAGTAACTACCACATAGGTGGTAGCCTGCCTAACACTGAAGGTGTCAGAAGGGAACATGGGATACAGGTGGACAGTAGCCTCCCCTTTGATAATCACAGTGCCACACTTGTCTTGTAATCTGTCTACGTGGTATGTGTCATCACAAAAGGTGCGTCATCTAGGGAATTATAGGTCAGTGTTCCCCTCTACTCATCACAATGCCCCATGTGGTATGTACCTCACATGACACCTACAGCAAGTGGAAAGGCCACAGACATACCTCACAAAGAGTAATACTGCCCTCAAACACATGCCCTATGCAGACTGACTCACAAAACCACAGCTTGAGTGCGTTGCATACCGCCCACCCAGAGGTTACCTCTGCCAGACATACAGAGGTATGTCACACCCATAGCAGTCGGCCAACCACCATGTCAACACCTCACAATCCCTCTGGGCTACATGACCTAGGGCCCTAATCCTCACCACCTCACTAAACAGCACATGCTGGAGGTACAGGTTCCTATCCACAAATATGCCATACTCTGGACTAAACCACCCAGCATTAACAAACAAGGCTTCTCATTAGCAGATGTCATACATACCCCTGATGATTGTTTGGGAGATAGGTAATATGCCCTGGGAGTCACCTCTGTGTATCCGGTTGACAGGAGCAAGTGAAATCACATTACATGTGTGTCAAAGGCCAGGGTAGCATATGGCTAGGCTGCTCTAGGCCCTAGGGCCAATAGCGTATTACCTACCTATGACACAATGCACACACACATGTACTCAGTGCAATACCTGCTATGTGAGGTGGAATGAGTGTGACAGTGAAGGTGTGCAAGGTCTGTAAAGGTGTGATAGCTTAGTGTGAGGTTGTTTCTGTCATGGTAGTTTTTGTCCTGGGTGTGAGGCCAAAGAAAGATGTGTCAGTTATTGGGATGCAGACATAGTAGGATGGCATATGTTGTGACGTAGTTCCTTGTGTACGACTGTGGTGTCCCATTGTAGGCTGAAGCAATACATGTATGCTCAGTAAGTGGTACTGCTGGTGAATCCAGCTCACATATGAACTGTTGTACTACCTAAAGCTGTAGGCCTAAACAGCACAGTATGGTGTATGTTCACATTCCCTGGAAACACTGTCTTGTGTGTTTCCTGTAGTCTGCACAGATTACATACCTCAGGCATAGGTATCTGTAAGTAGGGGCACACAGTACTGTAAGGTACACAGGTAATGCTCATCTGTGTCGGCATACATTTGTGTGTTGTATGTATGTCGGATGTGTGTGTAATGATGACTGTACCATGCTTGCAATCCCATGTGTGTTACAGGGTATGTGTGTGTGTACCTAGCAACATGTATACTCTGTTTCAGCAGTATGCCAGCTATATTAACAACCATGCACATATGTTAGGTAGGGGTATGGTATCAATGACTAGGGTGGTTTACTGGTAATACTGTAAATGTACTTTACATTCATTGCATTGGATGACATATTTTTTCATGCATTAGCTTGATATATACCCCCGTGTCGAGGTTGTGCATTGTATCCCAAACAGTGCGCCGAGTACTGATGTATACTGGTTTGTTATATGGAATGTGGCAGGCACTGTCAGCCAGTTGTGGGCTGAGCACGGATATGTGGTATTGAACGTGTGTATCCTCTGACAGACAAACAGATGCTATATATGGCAGTTAAGTGATATTTGTACTTAATAATGTTAAGTGTGCCACATGACTTGCTCACACATATCGTTTAATTGTCTTCCAGGGTTATGGCTCACCAACGCAATCCATCATATACAGCTGTGGAGGAACAGGAAATACACAACAGCCTGGTGCAGTCCTATACACTGCTGTTTTCCAGGGCCAGCCAGCACCAGCATGAGCGTAGTGCACTGTGGCAAGATCTTGTTCATCAGGTAAATGACATAGGCATGCATAACTGGACATATGAGCAGGTACGCCATCACTGCAGTGATTTAATTAGACATGTCCGGCGGCGTGTGTCTGATATCCATAGACAACAGCTTGCCCCAGGTGGTGGGGCGGCCATACATCCCCCCCCTCACCAGAGTGGAGGAGCTGCTCCTAAGCATGGTGGCTCCTGGCCTACAGCAGCAACTGCATCACACATGTGTCATCATGAAGGCCGGAGCCACCCAGCATGATGACATGGAGCGTGCATGTAATATGCCCTAGCTGTAGACTACTGTTACCTGTATTGTTAGAATATGCATATGTGAGATGTGTACTGTGTGTTCAGCAGTTGTGCTGCCTATTGTGTGCAATACTGATATTTGGAATAGTATCTATACACCTGTGACTGTTGACTGTTGTTCTACTGTAGTTTAACACACTCACAGTAGCAATGCCACAGTTGTGGCCACTGACAAACTGCGTCATATTCTTGTAGGTCCCTCGGTGTGACAGCAGGGCAGACAATACATGCTGGTGAGTGTGTTAACACTTTAATATTGGTAATGACACGTGCATGTCATAGGTGAGGTGTAGGCCATGTACACGTAACACACCTATGCATAATGCATGCTGTGCATGTTTGCTGTGAGACATTAAACATCTCAGTAAAGTCAGTAGCTGCCTCAATCACATGCAATGCACAGAGCAGCAGACACATTTGTGGCAACACTGTATTGCACATTGCATATGCATAGTTGCTACAGCTGTACACAACAGAACATGTTTATCATACTCAGTACATGAAAACATGCTATATTTGGCATTACCACACACCCGCTGTAAGGTCACACTTCAGTATCCCACATGTCATGCACACACACATGATGTACCTCAGGGGTAGAGGCCTATCATGGGGCTGTGCAACACTCTTTAACACATAACACAGTCATGTTAGGCAATGCTTCCTATTGGGCACCTCACACACCCATGTACAAAGTGGCTGTGTAATTGTGAACGTAGCCACGGCACTGCAGTTCAGGTGCAGCATGCTAGGCGGTGGTCTTGCACACATTAGTAGTTGTGAGTGTCCACAAGATGCATGATGATGATGGCACAGGGTACTACACCCCATCCAGTTACAGTGACCACAGTACTAATCATAGCAGTCATTGCTGTGCACCTCAATGTTGTGTGTGTGCAAACATATGCACCTATACACAATATGCATGGCATGTTGTGTGTGTGCTTACATATGCCAGTATACACAATATGCACAGCAGTTGCCATCTGAACAAAGTGTCACATATATGTCCTGGAATGCTAGTGGGTGCATAGGTCACATGACACACATTGAGTATGTGTGGTGTTTAATGTTGCAGTCATGTAGCATGCCATGCCATGGCTGGCACCGATATATCTGCAATATGTCCCACACTCACCATAACCACTGTACACTGGCCATGTCGAGCATTGGGATTCCTTCACGTCAACATGCACCACTCATCCCATGTGTGTACATAGAATGCATGTGCTACACCTGTGCCCACTATTTTCTGCTATGGACACAGACACTGTACTCAGACATGGAAATTTATGTGTCACACAGATAACACATGCAGCCATGGCATGTATACCTGTGAGTAATGGTGCACAGGGCATTGCAGAGCTGATAATACTTGCACAGCAATGTTGTGTCCAGGTACACATTGTGTTCCAGGGTGTAGCCAATCACTGAACAACTACACAGTTGCATCAAAGCCATGTACACTGCCATGAAATAGGGGCATCTACATTTGCACTGCATGGTCTTGTGCAACACATATTCTGCATGCTGACATGTGTGTGGTGACTGCTTGCCTTGTGATACTGACACCCACCTTCACCCACTATAGAGTATGTGTTGGATTGCTGGTGTGTGTGTGTGTGTGTGTGTGTGTGTGTGTGTGTGTGTGTGCTGTTCATGTGTGCATGTGTGCATGTGTGCATGTGTTCATGTGTGCATGTGTGCATGTGTGCATGTGTTCATGTGTGCATGTGTGCATGTGTTCATGTGTGCATGTGTTCATGTGTGCATGTGTTCATGTGTTCATGTGTGCATGTGTGCATGTGTGCATGTGTGCATATGTGCATGCATCATGTACAGACTATAAAGTCTGTTTCCTGTCTTCCTCTCACAGGTGCTGAGTTAGGGGTGGCCAAAAGCAGCAGGGAACCTGAAGTCACTGCCACAAATAGTGGTGATGATGAGACATGTATTCTGGCACAGGAAGGTTTGACAGGGTCTGTCATTGGTCCGCCAATTGACAGTACACAGGGTTCAACCCCATCTATGCGCACACTCATACTGTCAATACATCCCTCGTCACCAATGGCCATAGGCGAGGGACAGCATACAGTTAGCATTGACCAGGAGAGTGTGGTACCCATGGCACTTGCATCCCCTCACAGCAGCCATAGCCAGATTCAATGAATGGTACCACATAGGCAGAGGTCCAGGGGTTCTCGGGGGAGTACCGCTGGTCGTATTGCCCCTGGCAGACGTGCCCTCACAGGTCTTACAACGTCCAGTATGTTCCGGGTTGGAATGCAGGCTCAGGCACGTATGGAACGGTACACCAGACAGGGACTTAGGGCGCAGAGGTCCCATTAGACCGCTATCAATGACAGCATCCATGACCTTGCCGGTGCCATCCGGAATTACACCGAGGTCATTGATAGACGTTGGGGGGAGACAGTAGAGCCCTCCACAATATGTCTTCCATGAGCCAGGACCATGCGGGATGGTTGCGACGTCGACGTGGACACATGCCAGCAACAGCTGGCAGTGGTCGCAGACGGCCCACAGATCAGAGCCGCTCCTGTAGTGGCAGTACCAGCCCCAGCCTGTCCATTGACCATCCCAGTAGAACACGTGCACGTGGCTCTGGCCAGTCCCAGCAGGGACATGGGTCCAGTCATCATACCTCTGCCTCTGATGACAGTACCCAGTCAGGGTTGGTACCCAATACTGTCCGTAGCACCCCTGCCAGGCACAGGTACTGTGTCCGTGGCCGGAGACAGTGATCTGTACAGCCTAGCAGGTACATTCTGTGGCTGTCTCACAAACTACCGTATATGGCAGCCACATGGTGGAGCTGTGTGCATGAAGACACACACATTAACCAAACAACTAGGGCTCACACATACACACACACATTACATCAACGTTGGCCCATGCTGTACTGTTGTCCCTCACACACACACACACACACACACACACACACACACACACACACACACAAACATGTCGATTGGATGGGTCAATGTCAGGCTCTGGCAAACAACAACACACCCTGTGCATATGATGATACCTGTGTCACCTCCTGTCATCTGTAACATTGATGCAGGAACAGGCTAACATGGTGCTGATGCACAGGTTGACATTATATCAGTGTAGCAATATTAGCAAGTTGTCTACAGGAAAGTGTAATGACATCCTTGTAGGTATGTCTGAGCAGGCATTATGCATCAAAGCTCTCATTGTCAATGTAGCATTGTTTACACCGCTGTTAGGTCTGAGTATGTATTGTCCACCCATGTGCCACTTGGCTGAAGTGGAATATGTTGCCAGCATGTGTTAGTGAGTGGACAGTACATGTGTGATATATGCAGTACAGATTAGCAAGTGTACATCTGTGAACATGGTGGGTGCACACTGTCTGCATGTACGTGCATGGTGGACACATGGGTCGTGTGGCATACCCTGTTGTACACATTGTTAACATCTCGTAACTTTCAATGGTCAGTATGCATTCTACTACAGTTATATACTAACATGGGTCCACATGTGTGTATGACATGGGCTGACACTGTGCTGTGGGTGATACTGTTAATATCTGTCATTGATTTGTGGTCTGGTAGTATACACAACCTCAACAGCATGACTATAAGCAATCATTGGATGATGTCCTGACAAATGACACACAGCTGTAGGGAACTCAGTAACAGTTGGATCTTCCCGGTACTATACTCTAACACTAACCAGTGGTATTGACCACCACCCATTCCTGGAACCACACCTGTTTGGCATATAGCCCCCTTAGGTACATGCAAACACACTAGGGATGTGTCCATCCACATCCGACAATGCATGCATTGGCCTACAATGCATTCCCTGGATGGGACGCATATCCTACACAAGGGTATCATACAGACAGATACCTGTTGTCTGTTACATGCTGTATAGCAGTAAGCCGGCTATGGCATAGTCATCCACATTTACTATTCATACTATCCTGTCAGTACCACATCGATGGTAGACCTCAACATGTATGTTGGGTACCAATGTGTACATACAGCCTTGTGTTATGTCATGTGTCCCTTGGTATCCACATATCCATAGGAATTGTGGAGTCCCTCGGTGTATCACATAAGACATTAGAGGCCTGAATGCATATCCACAAGGCAGTTGTACACCTATACAGACTGTCCATTGTTGCCAGTCGTTGTTATGTATGAACATGTCTGACATATACCCCAGGCATATACCCTCACTCACACTACTCTTTAGTAACTGTCATAGGTGTGTGTGTGGCACAGATGACCTTGGCCACAGATCACAACAGTGGACGGCTGTCACATACATACATATGTGACCTACGATCTGAGAAGCAGTGTCAATGGAAACAGATGTATTCATGTAGTATGCAGGCTTCACACCTATGTACTGATTGAGGGGACATGAACACATATATATTTGCCATGCAGATACCTGATGTGTGCAATGCACTTACTGTTTTAATCATAATATGTCCTACCATAGTAAAATCAAAACCCTCACCGCATTGACGAACAGTGATACACACACTGTCAGTGTTTGCAAGATTCAAACCCCTACCTAACTATGTTATGATACTAGTGAGAAACGCATTAACATGGCACGCTATTTGCTTTACTGCCTGGTTTCCCTTCTCCGTCTGTATTTGTAGGATGGTGACATCATCAGACTTTCCAAAGAGGAATGTACCTCTTTTAGTGAGTTTTCCCAATCTCCAAAAAGGGAACTCCTCTCAAAGGAAACTGCACACATACACACACAGTCAGTGTTTGCAGGAGTCAAACCTCTACCTAACTATGTTATGATGCTAGAGAGAGATGCATTAACAAAGCACGCTATTTGCTTTACTGGCTGGTTTCTCTTCTCCTGCTGTATTTGTAGGATGGTGACATCATCAGACTGGACATGGTGATGTGTGTACACTTTGTTTTATGCCATTCCAGGAATGGTCCATGTGGGTCAGCAGGTGTCAACAGCCTGAACAGGACCTCATAATCCTTACCTTGTGTGATCTATCTGTGGACACATTGACATTCCTTCATATGTCAACACATATTTATGCACAGCTTGTTGGTTTTGTGGATACTACATGTGTCTGGGATGTTGATAAAGGGCTATTCAAAGTCTATGTGAGACATGTGTAGCTGTGTTCAGTGATGTATGTCCTGGGTGGCTGCCTTGCAAACAGTCTAGCATGTTTGGGAACCATGATCCGCACATGAACATACCACAGTTGGTAGGGTTGTGTGTATGTCAGCTTCCAATAGCTCTGTTTATGACTTCAACCATGATGGACTCCATGACCTTGCAGATCAGACTTCATAGGCATACTGGACTGTACTTCCCATGGTGTGTTGTGCACCAACACTTGTGGGGAGTGCCATATGTTGCTGTAACACATTCAGCGGTTCCACATCCTGTGTAGGGGGTGAGGCTCAGCTGACTGTTCAGGTGCAAGATCTGTTTGTTCTGTAGTTTATGCAAGACACATATAGGGAATCAATGTATTCCACTTGCTGCCATGCTTTTGGCATTGGGGGTAGCTGCTCATCCATTCTACATGTGTTATCTCCTGGTATGATGATATGGACTATCGTGAGTGGGAGGTGGGTATGTATATATGGGCCTGTTTTTCAGGATGTCAGCATTGTCAGTCAGGTACAGTTGGCCCTGACTCAGGACATATATGGGTGTACATTGCTATTTATGACATAGCTGAAGGAGGTGTCATGATTCAGTCTGGGCTCCTTCTCAGCTACTCTTTACAAAACACCAACAAACCTGAGCACTAATCCCTGTTATACTCTTTTACACCCTACTGATCCTTTTTGATCAGGCTACAGAGTATGTCATCATAATATCCTGGCATGTCCAGGGGTCGGTTTCGTGTGTACTCTCCAGTCCAGCTGGTGAATATTGTGATGTTGACACAATGTCACATCTGCCTCATGTGCACAGACAACCCTCTCCTCCTCCCAACAAACTCAGATATATGTGTGAGATGCACCCATATAGATATACAGGGTGCTGTACTCTCTCGACCCATGACTGGCACAGTCTATCAGGTGGTGAAGGTAACCACACACACCACATATCAGTCTCACATATCCTCTAGCGATAGCACTCAAACCACATTATCACACATATACTCGGATGCTGTAAATGAACTCTGCCTAAGCAGCAGAGACCTCCAAAGCAGACACACACACAACTGCTACCCCACTACAATACCCGCATGTCACATAGTTCACAATGTCAGTGTGCCACACAGTCACTGCCCTTCGGGCTAAACAACACACCTAATACACTTGTAATAGGTGACACTTATTGTCAGACACACTGATGTACCACTCACCAGCCCAAACAAGGGAATAGTCACTTTGGGTTGTCTGTCGGGTGCCAGGATCTGCCACATAACACATGCAGTCAGGTCACTCCAAAGCAAGTACAGGACTGGCACCATCATTGTCCATGCTGGTGCGTAAAACCTCAGACGTTACTCCCTAGACCACATGACATGATACATGGAGGAACACTCTGATCATGTAGCCCAGGCCAGTATGACCCTGACCTTGTCTAGCATCTTACACCCACCAATTATGATGTCACAGTATACAGACAAACATATCATGTTTAACAGTTGGCTAACAAATTGGTGTCATTCATAGGGGATACAGTGCCTGTCAGCCTGTGGTGACATGCTCGACATGCCACGTAGCTTCACTATGGACAGCTTGTACCTGTCACCCTTGGACTTTCGAATGCTGGCTAAGGTGCTTGCTACCACCATAGTGCCTTTTTTAAACAGGGCTCAAAAGACAAACCCACCTCCATAGACATTACAGGTTTAATGAAACTAAGGGTAATGCTGCTCAACACCAGATGTGTTACCCTCATATTGCGGCCACTCAGGACTCTCCTCAGTATGGAGGATAGCAATATCTATGCACTAACAGGCACCTGGTTCAGGCTCACTTATGCACACCAGCACTACCAGGTTATGTTTCATACCATGCTTTCTGACCACAAGACTTGAACAGACAACACAACTAGGGGGCGTATCTATATACATCACAAATACACACACCTCCGGGTTAGTAGCACTGCACAAAGCATCACAGACCATACATATACAACTACCATTGTGCAAAACTGCCTTTCAGTTTGTTGCCTGCTACAGACCACCCTCCCAAACTCAGGAACCACACTCGGCTTTCATGGGAACTATGGAGAATATGAAGGTCTCCACAAACACCATTATATTGGGTGACTTCAAATACACAAATATTGACTGGGGATACTTCTCAAGCCCCAACACCCTCGCCCAACAGTCGCTACAATTTGTAGACTCATATGCTATGGCACAACCAGTCAGCACAGCCACAAGGGGGAATACATATTGGACCTGATCTTCACCAACATGGGGACTCCATGTTCCACACCAGTGATATACCCCTCATTGGTAAGGTCAGAACATACATGTATCTCACTGGACATACATATACCCTCCACACACCCATCCTGGGTAATCTTGGTGAACTTCTCATGAGCCAATGTCTCACTTCACCAAAGCAAGGTGGTATCCTTCAGAGACCCTGAGACAGTGGCAAATATAGCTCAGACTGCTGAATCCTTTACATACGCCTTCTATGGACACCTAGTGGACTGCATGGATTGTGCTATCCCAAATAACAACAGGACTCACTCCTCCAATGGCAGGGGACCTGTCTGGTAGACCCCAGCCATTAATAAGCTGTATAACATCAGGAGGAAGCTACTACATGATAGAGCACAATCCCAGATGGGGAAGGCATCTGTGATCTGTACTAGCAGACAGCTACGATCACTCATGAACTTTTCTAAGGGCCGCTTCTACCGGACAATTGCACCAGACATGTAGGACTATCACACGGCCTTCTTCAGTTATGTCAGGAACCTGGGTGGACACTCACTGATATGCTGCGAGTTACTGCATACTGTCTAAACTTACCCTGAACCCACTGGCATTGCCAACATCCTGGCAAACTGGTTCATTGCAGATGTCTCCCCCCCATCCCCCCTAAGGAGCAACTATCCATCCCAACAGAGTGTAACCTCCCTGACATCATACAGTAACAGGTTAGTGCTGCCCTCCCCAAAGCATACATCACAGCATCAATGGGACTAGACGGTGTCCCGGCCTGCATCTTACACGAGCTTCATGACAGATGTAACCCTCACATTACATCACTGTTCAATATCGGAGTTACTACAGGATATGTACCCAAGGAATGGCATACAGCGACAGTGGTCCCACTCCACAGAGTTGGTGCCACAACGGACCACAGACAATATTTCCCTATAAGCCTAAATAGCCTGTTCTGCAAAGCTATGGAGCGTATTGCCATGGGACTCATACACATAGACATCGGGAACCTACAGACACTGTGTCCTACACATTTCAACGTTGTTGTGAGCAGATCTTGCCTCTTGAACCTGTTTGTATTCTTTAAATGGTTAACAGGTCCATCAACATAGGGACAGTTGTCCACACAGCCTACCTGAACCTTGCAAAACCCTTCAACACAATAACCCACTGGGCCATTATGCATAGGCTCACCAGTGTCAATATGGACACATATCTCACACAATGGATTGCTACCTGGATCAGGGATAGCACCCAAATGGTCAGAATTGAAGGTGCTATGTCTGACTATGCACCAGTTACATGTGGCATCCCACACGGCTTGGTCCTGGGACCTCTCTTGTTCAGTATATATTTGTCTGATGTACAGGCTACCACAGGGGGAATATAGCTGACCATGTTCGCACTTGACTGCAAACTGGGTGCCATAATCAATTCTCCAGCTGCCACATGCACACTCAAACAGGGTCTCACAGAGATGGATGACTGGTGCCTGAGCCATGTCCTACAGCTAAATGCCATTAGTTGCATAGTCATCCCCTTTGGGAATAACAACATGCCCACACATTACCACATAGGTAGTACTCCATTACATATGGTAGGAGTTGTTAGGGGTTTGGGGACATGACTTGTTCGTACTGTCGCCTTTGACAATCACATTGCCAAAGTGGTTGGACAGACCTTCTATATAGGCCACCTTATCCCATATGGTTTCACATCTAGATCGAGTGAGGTCATTGTGCCCCTATACTCATCACAACCATGCTTGGTTACAATGCCACATTTGAGGTGTACCTTACCCGACACCTGCAGCAACTGTACTGGCCACAGAAGTTCCGAACCAAGCAGATCTAGGGACTCACACAGATGCCCTGCACAGTTTGGATGCAGTAACTCCAGCTCTACTCAGTCACTTACCACCTACTCAGATAGGATGTGTGCCTGTTGTTTATAGATATACCCAACCCAGAATTACTGGACATGCTCCACCTCAAGATATCCGACTCCCTTGGAGCTACACACTCCAGGGAGATATACCTCAACACACATGTTAATAGGACATGCTGGAGGGTCAGATTCTTATCCCAGAGGCTCCACTCACTCCGGATTGTAATCCCAGTTTCACATAGGCAGAGCCACCCACTTGACCACCTACAGGAGACATCTTGACTACTGTATGGGTGATCGTATGTTTACCCCTGGGATATCTTCTGCGTCCCTGCTAGACAGAGGCACACTAGCCTAAATGTACATGGGCTATCTTGTGTGACCTACTATTCACACGCACAGTGTAGTAACCTGACAGGGTTGCGAATGCCAAACACACTTTGGATAGGCTTGTACATGCCCTAGGGCAGATAGCCTAGTATCGACCTCTGAACCTATGCTAATGTTCGGGATGCACAATAGTTATTGCTGATACTGTTTGCAGGTCTTTTTCGTGTTTGCTTTACCAGTTTCTATGAACAACTTAGGTATCTGCAGAACATATTTGATTATGACAGGGTTCCACTATATTATATATGTGTCTGTTGTCATATAACTGTGTGCACCTGGCGAATTGCTGGATAGTGAGAGGTTCCTGGGTTAACACACGCAACTGCCAAATATGTGTGGCCCACTGCTGTACTCAGACATGGCCTAAGTGTGTGAGCATGCCCATTTCAGGCTTTCCATGTTTTGTTGCCTGACATTTGTCTCATTTATTCAAGTGTGTGAGCATGCCCAGTGTGACCTTTCAGTATGTTGCGATTGAGGTCCACTACATTTGTTGATGTGTGTGAACATGACCAATATTAACATTTATACTGTGTGTGTTGGAAGTCAGGTTCTGTTCTTTCTGCTGGACTCACCTTTGTGTCATAACTCGACAGGGATTATGCTGTGTCTGCAGGGTTTCCATGAGATACTTTGCATAGACTTATCAACATTCCTTCATACAGGCTGACCACTGCAATACTGTCATGGTTAAGTTGTTCAGTACTTTAACTATAGTGCACAGTATCCTGGGTTCGAGGCCCATCACTGCTTTATATTTTCATACTGAGCAGACCAGACTGCTTAAGGGCCAGTTAAGTAAATATGAGCATGTTGGCTTTTGTTCAGCTATGCCCTACTTAGACCAGGCTTGTCCGACATTGCTCAATATTCACCAACATTGCTGGACGTTGCCCAATATTACTCAACATTGACCACAGTTGTGCTAGTTGGTGTGTGCGATTTTGTTTGCATATACTACATGGTGGTAAATGCTGTTTAGCACTGCTTTATATTGCTTAACACATGGCAATCATGCCTCAGGTGGTGCTGCAGGGCTGCCTATGTCGGATGCACATACTACAATCCCTGTACATGTTTGAAAGCAGGTAGTGTCAACTTAGGCATCCCTTTTACTATATGTGCAAGTCAGAGAGAGGTATCATTTCCAGAGTTCCTACTGAGCCAGTGAATGTGCTATGCATTGCCTCTTTGCCAAGGCCAAAGCATACGGGGCACGCCTCCTTCTGCCTACTGGGGCAGGCTCAGGTTGTTTCTCCTCTGAGTCACGCTCTGCCTGTGATGGCCTTGACAATGGTGGGGGGCTGTCTGGCCCAGGCCTATGCTGGTCCTGCTGCAGTTGTTTTCGCAGGATCATATTATGTAGCATAGCACATACCATGACAATCTGGGTACATGTAGTTGGTGAGTACTGCAAGGCTCCACCAGATGTGTCCAGGCACTGGAACCGTGACTTCAGCAGCCCAAACACATGCTCGATTACATTACGTGTTTGTGTGTGTGCCTCATTATGGCGTTCCTGTTCAGATTTGTGTGTGTTTCTGATTGGTGTCATCAGCCACGGTTCCAGTGCAAAGCCAGCATCCCCCACTAAGTGACCATGTGGGATGTCCCCACTGGCAAATGTCTGGTACAGCTGCGTCAGATGCCAGATATGGGAATCATGGTAGCTTCCAGGGCAGCCAGCACACACATTCAGTATTATGCTCTGGGCATCACACACGACCTGGCAGTTGATGGAGGGGAAGCCCTTGCAGTTGAAGTAGACCCTTACCCGCTCACCGGCTGGTGCTTTGATGCGTATGTGCATGCAGTCTATTGCACCCACTACCTCAGGGTATTCCGCTATTTGCTGGAAGAGACGCATATTGCTGGCCAATACCTCATGGGAATTGAGGAAATATACCCGATCACAGACATGCTGACATGACATCCAGGAACTGGTGCAGTACCCTGGATGCTGATGCCTGTGATATCCCCATCATATCACCGGTTGGTCTCTGGAAGGAACCTGTTGCTAATATTCTTAGGCCAACACATACCTTGGTTTCCACTGGGATGGGTTCCCCTCTGTTGGTTCTGTGTGTGAGGCGTGGCCTGCACAGCTCAACAATTTGCTGCAGGAGGTCTCTGTCCACTCTATAGCGCTCCACTATCTCCAGCTCATGTAGCCCCTGGTAGGTTACCCTGGGCCTGTACACTCTTCTCCGTCTCCTCACTGTGGGTTGTCCAGCAGAATTTCCATTGTCACCACCCTCAGCATGTTGCATATGTCACCTTATAACAGCAATGGCAGCCCCTAACATTTCTTTGTCTCAGTAAAGCTTTTTCAGTTTTCACTTCTAATAGCTTACTGCAGTGTCTGTTATGGGAAACATAATGGACTGTTGTTTGCAGAGTTTTAAGTGCTAGGCTGGGCTGGGCTAGTGTACTGCCTGTGTAATTGCCTGATTCTGATTGTTTTCACCTGCTAGCTCTGCAAGTACTCTCTGGTAGCTTCCTAATATTTGTTGTGCTTCCTTTTTCCTTTCTGTTTCCTCGGGGGGGCAGTGCCGTGCACAGAAGCGCAAACACGCTCACAGCAGCTCACATGCGTGCACACATGCTTACACAGACTAAAACTTGCTTATTCAGGTTAAAACGCATGCACACCTGTGCAAACGCACTTACAACTCTTTAAACAGCCTTATACATGCTTACTCCGGCTTAAATGTGCGCACTCACGCTTACACGTGCGCACTCTGTCTTACTCGGGTTTACAGGCGCACACACGCGCGCATACCTGCTCAGCAAGAAACTTTGGTGTTATCCACGGCATACATCTTCCATTTCTTGCCTTTACCTAGACTACCTGTTGACACATCTCTTTCCATGATGTGTAAATGAAAGCTGACACATGCCACTCTGCTCCACTGAGCTTCACTTCTTTCATACATACCCCACTCGTGATGTCACCTATCTTCTACTCTGTTACTCCCCTTACCCTACTCCTACACTCCACTGCCTGTACTCATTTGCTATGTAAACTTGCGATTCACTATCCTAACCCTCCTTTGCATAGGATTGCCTACTAATGCTTGGTTACATCTCTTAGACTGAGCTTCCCCCCTTAGCAACCTCTACACGGTGGCCATTTTGTCTTCAGCCTGCCATTCCCTTGCATTGTACATTAACAATTTAAATAAGATCCACATTTGTGGGTTTTAATTTTTAGTTTTCTGGTTTTTAGAGCGCAGCCTGTTTACACGGCGCTGCGCTATGCTTAAACATTGGAAATCGGAGAAAAAAATTTTTTTTTTTCATATTGCATCCGGAAACATTGCCAATGGCCATATATTTGGCCATTGGCATGCTTCCTGCACTGGATGCAATCTTAATTTGGAGCTGTCACGGCTCCGTTTTGCTATTTGCAGAATGGTACTCAGTTGTCAATTGAGTACATTTCTGCAAATAACACTGCTCTTTCTCGGACAGGTTCGGGTTTCCTGAATCACAAATCTACCTCATTTGCATGCCTTTTGCCTGCAATTGAGGTAATTTGCATATCCCAGCCCTGTCCGTGTAAGAGCCGTTTTAGGAGATCTCTTGCACATCCCTGCAGGCTGTTCCTGGATCACTCGTCGGACATGATGGCTGCATGGAGTCTTACTCTACTTAGACACTGTGCAAGCCATCGTGAATCCGGCCCAGTACTTTTCATTAAGTAACTTTAATTTTAAAGGAAGCCATAGCAGTGAGTAGGAACCATTTTGTACTATATGGCAATGATGTTCCCTATTGATAGTTAGGTGGATGAGTCTAAAACTGATTGCTGATAGAGGGGCAACAATATGTAAGGCATATTATAGACTTGGTTTTAGTATATTGATCACTATTGTCTAATATACCTCAGTTGTGAGAAGATGTGACATGTATATGCTACTTTGATTTGATTTAAGCCCTTTTTTGTAGGGGGAATTAGGGATGGAAAGAAAGACTTTCAGTGAATAAAAGCCTAAATACAGTAGTTGGATAAGGTCAGTAAGTAGACTTCCTTTTTTTTTTTTTTTTTTTTTTTTTTTATGTGGAGTGGTTGTTTGACTAATCTTTTATAAGCACAAAAGACCATAACAGTAGAAGTAGTGGCCATGTTATCAATTGTACATGAATTCTAAATCAATGCAAAGTCTTTTTGAAGATAAGTTAAATCCTGAGATGAGTTCTAAGCCTAAATCATTATTGATTTGTTTTAAAGCATTTATCGAGCAATTCAGTTGTCTATCAACCATAAGTGCAAGTCAACAAAATCCCTCATTATAGAGCAAGTGCAAATATTTTTGCAGTATTTAAATTAAATTTACCTGTAATGCTGGTCACATCTTCATGGATGAAATAAAACATTTTTTTTTTCTTCTTAAAATAACTTTTATAAACTCCTACTGAACAAGGAAATGTATTATGAATGCTTGTCATCACATTTCACTGGCAGGAATGTTCACAGCATGTGTGATGAAGTAATCATGGGACTCATGGAAGCAAATGATCATTTCTATGAATAGTCAGAAACCATTTTTTTTATTAATGATCCTAAAAGCAACTAATAAAACAATTTTAAAGCATTTTTTTCTAAACTAAACTTTCTAGACATGTCCAGGTGTTCCTATGTGATCATCTTAGTGGCACCTCTGATATTTCCTTTTCATTTTACATTAATAAATCCCAAAATGTGCTATATAACATTGAACTATTTCATTTTAAAGCTCACATTAAAGCTTAAATGATTGACAATACAAATGTGTTGATTCTTGACCTCAATCAAGTGCAATTAAAGGGATATTAAGTAATTTTCCTGTGCTATTTATGTATATTCTCATCATTTTAGTATTTCTCCTAATAACCAAGCAACACAGAAATAAATGCTTAGTCTAATATGAATGCTAACAGCTGGAGGAATAACATGCTGCTGACAGTATATGTGCAGCTTGAGTGGTTACTATGTTATTGTGAGAGGTTTAGAAAATGTAATAAAAACAAATGTTTACTGTCTTTATCAAGACATAAAATCCAGTTTCAAAACACAGTGAAGACTGGATTATGGTAAACATTTTGGCATTTACAAATCTTGAGTAACAAGTAAATACATTTGGTCCTAGAGATATGCATTTGAACTGAGAGGACAAAACTTGTCAAAAGACTCAGGATATCACCATTTAAACTTCAAGTTTAAATTTCAAGCGGTCCTCTGGAGGGATTGAATTAATTAACAGTTTGACAATTAACTAATTGCTTTATAATTATCTACCAATTTTCCAATTATTGTTATTGTCAATTGCCCCAGGTAATTACATCAGTACACCTTGTTTAGATGTGACATTTAAGGCAGGGCTTTGATAAGCATTTGCAGTACACGTCTGTGCTCAGTGAACGATGTAAAAAGTTACTTTAAGATGAAAACATGACTTTTTTTTTTGCCTATGGAAGAATGACTGCATCTGTGAAGATGCACTCGGTATTATATGTATATTTAATTAAAATATTTTAAAAACGTGTGTACTTGATCATTCTGTTTATGTTGATGAAAGGAATTGACAGAAAATGTTCTATTATCTTCTTCATCATTTCAAAATTCATAATTTGAAAGCCCCTTTCTTAGCTTCAGCATCAGCAACCAGGGTATTTTGGTAATTGTTAAAGCCAGTTAAAAAATGCATTGTGTACAACTTGAAAAATGTACATTCCTCATAGCTGCTTTACTACAGAAGCAACTGTCTTGAAACTGGATGCAATAATCTCTTAGGAATGGTTTTGAATCAAAGATTTTTGGCAGAATGATTACAGAACTGTCTATAATTTAGGCAATGTATACATTTAAAAGTAATCACTCAAATATGTTAACTATTTGTTATTCCACAAACTCACAATAAAAATTATAATTGTATTCTTCTTGATAACAATGGTGGCTCTGTTTCTCATTACAAGGTAGATTTTTCACTGTGAGTACACTAAAAAGGAAACCACTATACCCCAAAGGATTAGGCAACTGGAAATGATGAAAGACAACAACCAAGGAATAGACAGTAAAATGTATTTAAATTGAACCTTATTTGTGGACCTAAGCCTGCTAGACACAACTCTCCCTTTTCAGAGTGACCTAGTAACACTGTCCAGTTTAGTGACTTGCTGAAAGTGACACAGTAGAGAAATGAATATGGAAGCAATCATTCCCTGTACACTGGGCGCAGGAAGGAGATCATTTAACAGATCAGGGCCTTAATCATCTTTGGTAACTGGCAGACAGCAAGCATATAAACAAAGAATAAAAGCAAAGAGTGCTTGAGACAAAAAAATAACTTCTTCCCCAGCTGAAGAATCATATATAGCACAGCGAAACAGCAAAACAAAGTATAAAAAACAATGATACCATTAAGTATTGTTATACAAATCAAAAGAAAAAAAGCCAAAAATAGTGATCAGCTGAATACATACACATCAAAATAATATAGCATAACACAATAAGAAAACACCTTGTACAGTTAAAGGTTTTGTATGAAAGTACATAGAAAAAAAAGTATCACTCAGTAGGCATATAGGATGATGCCTTACCTGGCAGAAACATTTAACTTGTCATTTTGTCTGTTAGGAAACTATACAGTCATAAAATTCATAATATGATGCATATAAAACATCTAGTATTTTAATGCAGAGTGCTAAGGCCATGAACTCCTAATTCATCTTGCAATTCAGAGTTTGAGTCCTTCAGTCTCTACTTGTGAACTGTGTGACTTTGAACATGACACACAATTAGACATTGTTATCACACCTGAAAAAGAGTAGTGCCTAATGATCTTACCCAGATGAGTTAACAAATAAAACTGGGCTAATTAAAACATCAAAGAAGTGAACAGCAGGCACAGTTTATTTTTTAAAGTATTGGTCAGCAGAAAACTATTACGAAGTGGGTATTTTATTCACATAAAATATTTCCAAAAAAGAGAGAATTAAAAGATCCCTGTTGATCAGTTTAATCCCTATACATCTACCAGTCTAAATACATATAATTCCATTTGAAAAACAGAGAAAAGGATGTTGTTCTAAAGACTAATACTCAGCTAGACTACCGATCCCCTGTTTTCCTGAGTAACTCCATATATAGGTTCATAGGTTCATAGGATGATACTAGGCTATTGGCCCAGAGGCCCTTATAAGCCTAGCCAAGAATTTCACCCATGTTCCCTCAAAGTCAGCACTTGTTTCCCCTGTCCAGCAGGGACACAGGTGGGATTTCAGGGGTATATTTTGTTTCCCATCCAGTCATCCAGGTTCCTCTTAAAGAGGTCTAGAGAGGTACTCTGCTTGACATGGAGAGGGAGTCTATTCTACAGACAGTGGAGTCTTTGGGATACAAATCTATCCTGCCAACAAGTTCTAGTAATGTCACAGACCTGGTTAAGGCCTTGTATGCAGGTTGCATGAGTGGAGTTTGTCTTATGGATATGCAGCAACTCCATCAAGTCTGGGTCTGAAATGGCCTTGTATGCCAGACACAGGTCACCTCTGAGCAGTCTGAGTAGAGGGACAGGGCTTTTAGCCTATCTGTATAGGATAGGTGTTTGAGACTCTGGATTTTCCTGGTCAGGAATCTCTGTGGTCTCTCCAACTGTTGCATGTGCTTGGCAAGGTAAATGCTGAAGGGGCATTGTACTCGATAATGGGTCTGATAAGGGAGAGTACAGGGATGTTATGACATCCTTGTTCCTGGATGAAATACCCTTATTTATGAGGTGGGCTAAGTAGAAAGCCTTCCATACAATGGAGGCAAAGTGGTGGTCAAAAGTCAGGTTGCTATCAACCTAGGTCCTTCACGACTGATTGCATGCTTAGTAATTTGTTATTAATGTGATAATTAGTGGAGATGACATTTTTCCCAAAGGGGATAATGATGAATTTCTTGGCATTCAGTTTGAGTACATGCTTCTGGCACCAGACATTAGTTTGGGTAAGGCCCTCTTGGAGGATGTTCACATTACTAGGCAAATTTAAGACAGCACCCAGCTTGCAGTCATCTGCAAACTTGGTCAGCCACAGACCACTGGTTTTGCATTGCACCTCAGAAAAGTATATCCCAAACAGCAGAGGTCCCAAGTCTGATCCCTGGGGTACACCACTTGTTATGGGTCTACTACTAGAGGTGGCTTCCCCTACTTTGACTGAGTGGGTTCTATCAGTGGGCCACTTAGCTACCCAACTGGTAACATACGGTTGCTGCCTAGCTGGGAGAGTTCATCTATTATACCCGATTGGGGAATAGTGTCAAAGGCTTTGGCTAGGTGAAGGTAGGTGGTGTGCGCCATCCTCCCCTCATCCATGGCTTTGGTGACTGTTTCAAAGAAGTTGACCAAGTTTAACAGGCATGATCTCCCTTTGACAAAGCCAAACTGTGTGGGGTCAAGTGTTTGGAGGTTGCCAATGTCCTTGTCTCTGAAGAAGGTAGTGAATTTGCATTGAGACACTTTGTCTGACGTAATTACAGTAAGAAATGTATGCTACCCCATGTACAACACTAGCTTCCTGAAATTAAACACAACACAAAGCTACATGATCCTGTTGTGGTCTCCAGTAAATCTGTACACTTGCAATGAGACATCTCTTTCATGGAACTGATTTATTACATTTTATAGGACACAACAGGACAACACACCACAAACATAATTATTTTTTATGTTACTTAAGTGCAAGTACCATTAAAATGAAAGGGTTAGTCCTGCACAACAAAGCAGTTTCTGAGGCAATAACTAACAAACAAAATAATCTTACAAGAAACTGTGATGGAACCAAGGTAAATAACCTTCAAATAAACTTGCCTTTAGCAGACTGGAGCAACTACATGACAAATATTCAGGTAAAAAAATAAAACTGTGAAGCAATTTAGAGATCTAAGAAAAACACTGACATTGGCATACACTGAAATCTGGGAAATAACAGACAGTGTATTTATAAACTAGAATCCTTTAGCTCCACTGGGGCAAAAATAAAAAATGTAGCATAGTTTCAGAAACACATACACTGCACAATCCTGTTTCTAGCAGGTTGCTCAATGTTGTCTAAGTGTGCAAGTCAAAAACCACTCTGACACAGCAGTGCTATGAAGTCCAAGGACAGTGGTGGTCTACTGGATAATGTCACATGCAGAATCCCCAGGGGCTTACTCTAGGACTGAAACAGAGCAGTGGAGTGATTCAAAGGCAAACTCTTACCACATTTTGTCACAGCAGCGACTTGTGCAGTGGGACTGAATGCACTGCTCTTCTGCAGTCACCCATTGCAGTTTCTGGTCTCTTTGGAAGCAGTGTCCAAGTTAATGCCACAGCAGGTAAGGCGTTTAGAAGTTTGCACGTGTGTGTGTGTGTGTGTGTGTGTGTGTGTGTGTGTGTGTGTGTGTGTGTGTGTGTGTGTGTGTGTGTGTGTGTGTGTGTGTGTGTGTGTGTGTGTGTGTGTGTGTGTGTCTGCTTGTACAAAAGAGTGACATGGGTTACTGGAGGAATGCTAGCTCAGTTGTTTCATCTGTGCTAGGTGTCCATTGCAGAGACATGCCAAACATCGGGTCCAGCTTTTCCTCACATGCTTGCAAAGGGATATACAGAGTCAGTGTGAATAACACCTGTGCAAGTTCCTTTTGAATAAAAATATAATCCAAAATGACATGGCTAACTGTTTTAACTGTGTATGTTGGTGGGATGGAGGGCTTTGCTTTCTGTACTTCATTAATTAGCATAATCAAGTCTGAAGTCACTGTACATCATGGGGAATAGCAGTTTCACAAAGCAGCAATGATGCTTAAACAATGAGAATTTCAAACAAGTGTTCTTTAATATATAATTAAATTTAAATGATTTTTATTAAATTTTGTGTAATGTCACATCAGAACATCCATTAAAACACAATATATACTTGCGAAATCCCTGTGCTATACACACTTTGCTAATATCCAGATTTTAGAAATATATAAAATGTCCAGTATGTCAAGAGAACACTTCTTATGAGGTATTTCATATTATGGAAAAATGTTTGTAACATTTATTTGTTATGGATTTACTACTTTTTCCCTTTTCCAGATTAGTTTCCTGAATTGTTTTCTTTGTATTCTCCAGTAACCATCCCCCTTTCCTCCTAGCCATAACATCCCCCAATAATCACTACAGCATAATATGAAAAAAAGATTCCCATTTCCTACGAAAAGTGCTTTATTTTCAAATAACTTCAGGCACCCCAAAATGTTCCATAAACTGACAATGCAGTGTCTGATATATGCGAATCCCCCAGCACTCTTCCTTGCAGTGATATTCTATGAGCCTCTTTACCCAACCTGCTAATACTAGAGCATACTCTCTGACTTCTAACTCTAGACTTTGAGCTGGATTGCTCACCTCAAACAGGCAGTTTTCCCAAGTGCTTTTACATATGCTCCTCCCATATTCTGCTTCACTCCTCTGCATCATCTTCCTGTATCCTTTGGGCCTGCTTGTACATCTGAAACATATGGGGGTTTTCCTAGATCCTAATTTCAATGTCCTCACTATGTTAAATTCTCATTTTTTCCTCCCATAAACAACTGCTTAAGAATGCAATGCCATCTCTATAGACTTATCATTTGTTGGGCCCATAATGAGCCCAAGCATCTCAGTGTGCTACACTTTTCAGCTGCCTTTATCAACAGCCTCATTCCCATCCCAGACTTTCTGGTACTTCCTATTGCTTTTGCTGTTTCCATGTTCACAGACCTAAATCTATTTCCGTCTTTCCAATATCCTTATAGATTATTTTCCTTCCGTCCCTTCCAACACTTTCTGATTCATGATAACCTACAGTTTAATTCAGTCACTTTGAACTTGAACCAAGTTATCTGTATCTATCTCATACCTCTGTTCGGGTCCCCTTCACTACACCGACATGCCACAAAGCCGACACCCAAAACACCAAGACCAAAAGACCGAAAACACACAATACCGACAACTCTTATTTTATTTTTATTTATTTATTTTACATTTGTTGACCGGGCTGGTCCAACTGGATTTATGTCCATTTTCAGCAGAGGCCCGGGGAGAAAAGCTCCACATGCAAGCGATTGTGAGTTAGGGTTAGGGTGCGGGTAGGGTCAATCATCTGCGTCGTCAGAACTCACAAAACCGAACACCACACCAACACCCAAAACACCGACACACAAAACGTAAACTACACATTACACATAACTATATATGCACTAACCTTAACCCAAACCCTAACCCTAAGGTTCGACACTACCGCACACTTACCCTACCCGCACCCTAACCCTAACTCACTTAGCCCACCCCTAAAACTACAGTCCGTCACTATCACACACTTGCCTAACCCGCACCCTAACCCTAAGTCTGACACTACCGCACACTCACATTTCCCGCACCCTAACCCTAAATCCCTCACTATCGCACACTTACCTGTCTGCTCCCTAACCCTAAATCCCTCACTATCGCACACTTACCGAGTCAAGCTCAAACGTTGCCCATGTCGGTGTTTCGGCTATCGGGATTTCACCTTGTCAATCATCTGCGTCGTCAGTCTTTTGGTCTCTGTGTTTTGGGTGTCGGCTTTATGGCGTGTCGGTGTAGTGAAGGGGACCCCTATTCGGGTCCCCTTCACTACACCAACACGCCACAAAGCCGACACCCAAAACATCGAGACCAAAAGACCAAAAACACACAATACCGACAACTCACAAAACCGAACACCATAACACCGACACCCAAAACACCGACACACAAAACGTAAACTACACATTACACACAACTATATATGCACTAACCTTAACCCAAACCCTAACCCTAAGGTCCGACACTACTGCACACTTACCCTACCCGCACCCTAACCCTAACTCACTTAACCCACCCCTAAACCTAAAGTCCATCACTATCGCACACTTACCTTACCTGCACCCTAACCCTAACTCACTTAACCCACCCTTAAACATAAAGTCCGTCACTATCGCACACTCACCCTACCCGCACCCTAACCCTAACTCACTTAACCCACCCCTAAAACTACAGTCTGTCACTATCACACACTTACCTTACCCGCACCCTAACCCTAAGTCCGACACTACCGCACACTCACCTTTCCCACACCCTAACCCTAAATCCCTCACTATTGCACACTCACCTTTCCCGCACCCTAACCCTAAATCCCTCACTATCGCACACTTACTGAATCGTGCTCACACGTTGCCCATGTCGGTGTTTCAACTGTTGGGATTTCACCTTGTCGATCATCTGCGTCGTCGGTCTTTTGGTCTCGGTGTTTTGGGTGTCGGCTTTGTGGCGTGTCAGTGTAGTGAAGGGAACCCCTCTATTCATATCAATTTCCTCCTCTGTCCTTCCATTGCTAACTCCCATCCTGTCATGTGCCCAAATGGCCCATCTTCTAGAATCATCTAAGCATAAAATCATCTAAACATCACATAAATTCCCTGTTCTGGAATATGAGCTATCCATGCACTATATTTCTTCAACATTTTTCTTCCCTAACCTCATCATGAGATACCCAATGTCTGAGTACTGAAAAGGAGTTACTAGAAAAGAGACTATTCAAGAATATAAGGAAAAGATAGACCCATCCTTGGTAAGTCTCCCTTTTGTCCTTTAAAACTCTCCTTCCTATAAATCTCTATTCAGAGATCTCCTTGATCCCTCTTTCCCATTTCTTATTCATTGTTCCTACCAAGGGTGGTTACAATATTTCTTAAAAATGGGTAAACACTAAATCATCATGACCCAATTTTTTTTCCTCCTTTTTTTTTTTTTTTACATGAGTGGCCAGCCTTGACATGGCTTTCTGTCCATGGTCCATGTTTTCCTATCTAGAGGATAATGCAGACTACGGTTGATGCCTAAAGTGGCTGGTCTATGCAAATTTGTTTTTTTACACAAGTGGCTAGCACTAACCTGGCATTCAATCCATGATCTATGTTTTCCTTTCTAGAGAATAATGCACACTACAGTTAATGCCCAAAGTTTCTGGTCTTCACAGCTTTTTCCCAATAAGCACCACCTAGAGTCTGAGTTCCTACCCACAACTCCATTCAATTTTAGGTGCACTCTTTTGGCATACCTTTCATGTTTGACATGGAAACATCCAGAGTGTTTTTAGGAGGAACCCCACACAGACACAACATTAACATGTAGACTCCATACAGGCATGTGCAGGATGTCAGGATTGAACTCAGTACCTTGTGCAGAGAAGACCTTAACCAGTATGCCAAGATCTGAAGAGTGTGACTGATAAATAAATACAGACAGTGGCAGAAAATCAAATAGGAGATGAGCAATTTGGATTCCGATCAGGATGCAGCACAACTGGCCTGATGTTTCCCATGAGACAGATAGTAGATAAGAAAATGAGGATGAGGGAAGAGTACAGCTGGCCATTCCTAACCTCGAGGAAAGCATATCACAAGGTCCCCAAAAAGCTGATTTGGAAAGTCCTGTGATAGTTCATAGTCCTGGAAACACTGTTAGAATTTGTGCTAACTGCGTACAATGACCCAGTCATACAAGTAAGAACAGTGCTTGGACTCTCAGAGATTTTCCCAGTCAGAGTTTGCATGCATCAGGGCTCACCTCTTAGCCCACTTTTATTCATACTCATGATGGACTACATTAGCAAACAGATTAGAGGGGATAGATCAACAAAGCTTTTGTATGCAGACAGTGTGTCATTATCAGCAGACTCTGAACAGGAACTTCAGCAAATAGGGAATGGAATGCAAAACTGGATGCACATTGGATGAAACTGATTGTTGTCATGGCAACAAATGGGGGAAATCTGAAGTAACTGATCACTGAGATGGAAGGGAAAATAGCAGAACAGGTTAATAGCTTCATGTAGCTGGTAGGGATGGTTGAGGAGAAAGGAAACCTGAATAAGAAGGTCCAAGCTAAAATCAGAGGTGCTGCAGTCAACTGGCACAGAGCATCAAGCATAGTGTGTGACAGAATGCCAAAGAAGTGAAAAGTAAGGTGTACAAAAGAGTAGTCAAGCCAGTACTTCTGTAATGTACAGAAACCCGGCCAGTGAAGGCAGAGCAGTGGAAGATGTTAGAGGCAATGGAGATGAAGTGCCCGAGTTTAAAAGTAGGATGCACACTGTGAGGCAGACAAAGAAATGATGACATCAAAGTAGAAGACAAATTAACTTCAGCTACAGAGAAAGCCAAAAGGAATAGATTACCCTAGTTTGGGCACATGTGTGAAAAGCAGAAGACAATTTGGTGAAGAAGATTTGGGAGAGACAGGCAGAAGACAAGAGAAAATGAGGGCATCCAGCCCAAAGATGGAGGGATTGCATGAGAAAGGACCTGTGACAGTCAGACATGACTGCAGAAGAGTGGGACTGAATTGAGAGAGGTGGTGACAGCTGACACAACACTCTGACCTCATGTAGAAAGGTAATGGAGAAAGAAGGGTTGATGGTGATAATGATGATTTTTAAACCTCAACCCATTTCTTCTATGTCAGTATAACATCTCTCATTATTCAGGCCCCTTCCCTGTCCAAATGAAACATTTACATAGCTTTTGTATCTCAACAGTTCTTTTTTCTCTCCCCTTAACCAGAACATGATGCAGCCAGTATGAGACATTTGAAGCTACATCTGTGGGATGACATTAATCCTATCAGCTGATGCTCCAGATTTGGCTTCCCATTCTCTTAACAGCACATAGCTGCTTCATTATAATCTAATAATTCTCCTTTATCAATTGCAGTGTTTCCCCACAAGTATGACCTCAGGTATCTGGTTTACTGATGCTTTGTTTCCACACAGTAAATCTCTCTATGTGCTGTTCGGTCTATAACAGTGCTGCTCTTTTATATACATTACAATGCAATCCTGATTCTTCCCTAAGCCTTTCAAAATCATCCAAGACCCTCTTAAAGACCTCTAGCAGACTTTCTAACATCAGGAAGCAGTCTTCTGCAACATCAAAAACAACTCGTTTTATCATTATTCCTCTCTCAACTGTTTTCTCACAATCCTAATCAGTAATTCCACTTCAAGTATAAACAAGCCCTGGGTAAAAGGAATCTCTGTATGGTTCCTCTCTTTATTTGAATGTGTTTTTGTGGGTGCCATTAAAGATCAATTGAATTTCTGGGTTATGATAAAAGGTCCCTACTCATCAGGTAAACATATCTCCAATGCTCATCTTGTGAAAGCATCTAGTGAACAACTCCCCCTCTACTGAATCAAAGTTCTTTTGATTTCAGATAGTATCCCTCCTACTTATCTAGACTTAATCTTTGTAATTCTGACCTGAAAGGCCTACACCATCCAAGAGTAATACATTGGTGATCTTCTAACAAATCCTGCCTGCCCTTCCTCATTATATCCATATTAACTCATGAGATAGGTCAGCATCAAACCAATTCTGAAATTTAAATTAATGTAAAATTACTGCCTTGCTGTTTAATGAACATTAATTATGTGATGGGTTCTATTGGATGGCTTTTATTATTTGTTCACTATTTAAATGCTGTCCTACCCTTCTATTATTTTTAGCCTGTGATGAACCACTATTTATACTGTGAAAGTCTACACGTCTTATCAGTTCATAATCTTTTAATAAACATTTCTCACTGATTTCTGAACCAGATTGTGTTTTTGCCAAGATTCAATCCAATCCAGTCTCCAGCACATTTCTTTTGTCTTTGAGGAGAATTACTACACACACCTGCCTCACTGAATATGAGTGTTTTCTGTGCCTTTCACATATATTATACTCTTTTGCCAGAGTCCTTAGTGGGCCCTTAATTATTTTGTAAAATTTGATAAGGTACCCACTGCACTCTGTTACCTTTTCATTGTTAGGTTTACATATGCCCTCTTCTACTATTAGATGCTGATAATGTTATCCTCTCCCAATCATCTAATTCCTTCCACTCCCACAATTTACATTACCCAGTCCTTCCACCTCTACTCTTGTCATTGTATGCATCCTTATGAAACTCGATATCTCTTCTATAAATGCCTTGATTCCACATCATTACTCCACAGTCATAATCTTGACAGATAAGTACATCACCTCATATTCATGTTTCCAAGCTAACCACTTGTCTGCTTTGCAATTATTGGTCCACTAAAATTCCTTCATTCTTAGAATCACCTTTTCTATCCTTTTACCTCTGCAGCTTCTGACAGTGAGGCCTAGTTTCATCTGGTTTACCTATGTGCAATCAACACATGTTTTTTCAACTCACCGCTTACCAAAAAATAAACACCAGAAATGGTGAGTCAAAACCCCCAAAAAATGAAAAAAAAACTTTTTTGCAGGAAGCCAACCCCACCTTTACTCCCAATGGGGGACTCTGCTCCCCACACCCCCTAAATTATATGTACCATTGCCATGGTTGCACCACAGTGAAAAATAGAGCAAACCCTCAAACAGTGCCCTGCCATGTCTAACAATGCAACAGGTTATGATGAAACTCACTGCAACATTTAATTTGCAGTCTAAATCTCCTTGACCACTAATGCTTCAGTGAAGTGTAGGGAAGCCATTTCCCCCGCTTTCTCATCGTTCCCACTACTAGCACTCTCCTCATCCCTTAGCTTTTGAGTGTCATTCATTCATTCTTCTACTGGCTTTTGTTCTTTTTCTTCCCTCTTAACCAACTAGACCTACTCCTTCTCCCAATTAATTAGGCCACCGTTGACACTAATATTGTGACTTCTCTTCAGTGCAACTCCTCCTTACCTGTCTCTGACCTCTGGGCTCCTCATCTATGGTGCAATCTGTCCCTCCTACCTCTTTTAGAGAATGCCCCACCTCTGCCAGACATAGACTTGCCATTTTAGTTATACTATTTTGTCTCATCTCTTCTTTCTTATAGGCTGGGAACTTAGTTACAACTCTCAGGCATTCATTTTTCACTGTCCCCATGGCTAGACAAATTACCATGGTGGAAGAAAAGAAAAGGCTAACCTGGATTATTTGTGACCTCAGCACATCCCTTAGAGGGGGAAATGCCTTTCTTTAGGGTAGTATGGGAGAATGTGTAATTTATTTACTTACTTACTTATTTTTTTTTTTTTAGTTGTATCTCTTATTTTGTAGTGATAGTATTTTTCTTTAACAGCTAAATAACTGCCCTTGTAGAACACAGACTGTAGTTACCTTGTCCTACTGTTCTGCTTCCCAACATAGTGGGTGAGCACAATCTCAGTTTCAAAATAATTTGGTAAGACAAGAGCAGTGCAAAATGTATTCATGGAAAAACTATGTAAGTGAATATATTTCACTGTTTCCAGGATACCTAACAAGTAAAGCTGCATACACCTAGACTGGTTCTATAACATATTCTGTTTTCTTTTCAGATGCCCTGTTTCAGCTTCTAATTAATTAAGTTAATTAATTGAGTTAATGCTCACAGCAGACACCAAGGCACGTTGTGTAACTGTCTCTTCCAATAACTCAGTCTTCTTATTCATCCAGTGCAATTCTGATGTGTTTCTATTGTTATTGAACCAAATACAGCCTGTGTTAGACTGCTTCAAGTGCCTTCTGGTTCCCAAGCCATGTTCCACTTTCCAAACACTGTCCTTTTGCATTTTAGTATGGATTTGAAATAAGTGCCCATGTAGCAACAAAATAAATCCTACAACACATGTATCTGAGAATGTTAAAGGATTGTTACACTAAGCAATGATGATTACATTAACAGTTCATATCTCTGCCAGTAATTAGATGAGAATAATTTCCAAATATACTGATTTGAAATTCTAGTTCAGGACTAAGCAATGTCTTACATTCAAGTAATAATAAGATTCTGCCCAAGAAGGGTAGTAGGATACACAATGTGGGAGAGATGAAGAAATGAGGACATTAGAGCAGAAACTCAAGTAGCTCCAATTACACAGAAGGTCAAAGATTACGGTGGTTTAGGCACAAGTGCAGGAATGCAGAAGACAATCTGGTGAAAAAGATTTGGGACAGACAGGAAGAAGGCATGAGCAAACAAGGATGTCCACCAAAGAGACTGATGGATTATGTAAGAGAAGATCTTTGACAGTCAGGCTTGACTGTTGAAGAAGGTAGGAGAATGTTATTAAATTAAGAGAGGTAGTGACAGTTGATGCAACACCCCAACCCCATGTAGAAAATGGGGAAAAAGGGGTGATGATGATGATGATGAAAGCTTCAAGCCTTAGTTGATTTTTTATGTATTTATTACATTTATTTACATCACTTTAGACTTAGAATGCCTAAGCTCAGCTTCAAACTCAGTACATTCAGAAAAGAAATTAGCATCGAAAAGAAAATAGACAGGACAAAAAAAAAACATTGCAGTAAGCTGCTAAATCATCATCTTCTTCTTTCGGCTGCTCCTGTTAGGGGTCGCCACAGCAGATAATCTGTTTCCATTTCTTCCTGTCCACTGCATCTTGCTCTGTCACACCAACCACCTGCATGTCCTCTCTCATCACATCCATAAACCTTATCTTAGGCCTTCCTCTTTTCCTGTTACCTGGCAGCTTCATCATTAGCATCTTTTTCCCAATATACTCAGCATCCCTCCTCAGCACATGTCCAAACCAAAGTAATCTTGCCTCTCTGGCTTTGTCTCCAAACCTTCCAACCTGGGCTGACCCTCTAATGTACTTATTCCTAATCCTGTCCACCCTCGTCACACCCAGTGCAAATCTTAACATCTTGAACTCTGCCACATCTAGCTCTAACTCCTGCCTTTTTGTCAATGCCACTGTCTCCAACCCATATAACATAGCTGGTCTCACTACCCTCTTGTAGACCTTCCCTTTCACTCTTACTGGTACACGTCTGTCACAAATCACTCCTGACACTTTTCTCCACCCAGTCCATCCTGCCTGTACTCTCTTCTTCACCTCTCTTCCACACTCAGCATTACTCTGAACTATTGATCCCAAGTATTTAAACTCATCCACCTTCGCCACCTCTACTCCTTGCATCCTCACCATTCCTCTATCCTCCCTCTCATTCACACACATATATTCTGTCTTAGTCCTTCTCTCTAGAGCATATCTCCATCTCTCCAGGGTCTCCTCCACTTGTTCCCTACTCTTACTACAGATCACAATGTCATCTGCAAACATCATAGTCCACGGGGAGTCCTGTTTGATCTCGTCTGCCAACCTGTCCATCACCATTGCAAATAAGAAAGGGCTCAGAGCTGATCCTTGATGTAATCCCACCTCCACCTTGAATGTATCCATCACTCCCACTGCAGATCTCACTGCTGTCACACTACCCTCATACATATCCTGTACCACTCTTACGTACTTCTCTGACTCTCCTGACTTCCTCATACAATACCACAACTCCTCTCTAGGCACCCTGTCATATGCTTTCTCTAAGTCTACAAAAACACAATGTAACTCCTTCTGACCTTCTCTGTACTTCTCCATCAACACTCTCAGAGCAAACATCGCATCTGTAGTGCTCTTTCCCGGCATGAAACCATACTGCTGATCACTAATCATCACATCCCTTCTTAACCTAGCTTCCACTACTCTTTCCCATAACTTCATGCTGTGACTGATCAGTTTAATCCCTCTGTAGTTACTACAGATCTGCACATCACCCTTATTCTTAAAAATCGGTACCAAAACACTTTTTCTCCATTCCGCAGGCATCCTCTTACTTTCCAAAATTTCATTAAACAATCTGGTTAGAACCTACACTGCCATTTTACCTAAACACCTCCATGATTCCACAGGTATGTCATCTGGGCCAACAACCTTGCCATTCTTCATCCTCTTAATAGCTATCCTTACTTCCTCCTTGCTAATCCATTGCACTTCATGATTCACTATCCCCACATCATCCAACCTTCTCTCCCTCTCATTCTCTTTATTCATCAACCCCTCAAAGTACTCTTTCCATCTGCTCAACACACTCTCCTCATTTGTGAGCATGTTTCCCTCATTATCCTTTATCACCTTTACCTGCTGCACATCTTTTTTAGCTCGGTCCCTCTGTCTAGCCAATCGGTACAGGTCCTTTTCTCCCTCCTTAGTGTCCAACCTTTCATACAACTCTTCATATGCCTTATCCTTATCCGCCACCACCTCTCTGTTTGCCATGCACCTCATCTCCTTATACTCCTGTCTACTTTCTTCATCTCTCTGACAATCCCACTTCTTTGCCAACCTCTTTCTCTGTATACTCTCCTGTACTTCCTCATTCCACCACCATGTCTCCTTGTCATCCTTCCTCTGTCCAGATGTCATACCAAGCACCTTTCTAGCCATCTCCCTTACTAGCTCTGCTGTAGTTACCCAGCTATTTGGTAACTCTTCACTGCCACCCAGTGCTTGTGTTTCTTCCCTGAACTCCACCTCACAATTACCCTTTTTCAATTTCCACCATTTGATCCTTGGTGCTGCCCTTACACTCCTCCTCCTCTTCTTGATCACCAACGTCATCCTACAAACCACCATCCTATGCTGCCTAACTACACTTTCCCTGGTCACCACTTTACAATCTCCAATCTCCTTCAAACTGGCCCTCCTACATAAGATATAATCCACCTGTGTGCATCTTCCTCCACTCTTGTATGTCACCCTATGCTCCTCCCTCTTGTTAAAATATGTATTCACCACAGCCATGTCCATCCTTTTCTCAAAATTCACTTCCATCTGACCTTCTGCATTCCTTTGCTTAACACCATACCTACCCATCACTTCCTCATCCTCTCTGTTCCCTTCACCAACATGCCCATTAAAATCTGCTCTAATCACCACTCTCCAACTCACTCCAAATGTTTTCTTTCTCATCCATTGCACACCCAACTTGTGGAGCATATGCACTAGCAACATTCATCATTACACCATCAATTTCCAGCTTCATAAACATCACTCTATCCAACACTCTTTTCACCTCCAAAACACTGTTAGCATACTTGTTCCTTCAGGATAACTCCTGTGCCATTTCTCCTCCCATCCACACCATGATAAAACAATTTGAATTCACCTCCAATACACCAAGCCTTACTCCCCTTCCATCTGGTCTCTTGCACACACAATATACCAATCTTCCTTCTGTCCATCATATTGGCTAGCTCTCTCCCTATACCAGTCCTACTGCCAACATTCAAGGTTTCGACCCTCACTACCACAGTCCTAACCTTTCTCCTCTCTTCCAGCCTTTAGCCATGCCTTCCCCCTCTTCTCTTCCTTCGGCCAACAGTAGCCCAATTTCTGCCAGCACCCTGTTGTCTAACAGTACTAGTGGCGGTTTTTGTTAACCCGGGCCTCGACCGATCCGATATGTAAATATTTACTGCTGTCCGCATGAATGATTTGGCAAAGTTTTATGCCGGATGCCCTTCCTGACACAACCCTCCCCATTTATCTGGGCTTGGGACTGGCACAAAGAAATGCACTGACTTGTACATCCTCAGTAATGAAGCAAGGTGTCAAGGTGCTTTTTAAATTGTAAGTATGACACATGAAGAGCTGCATTTCACAATGTACAATAGCTGTACATCTGCTGGGTACTTATTTCTTAGATACAGGGACCAGTAGTACAGCCGAGAAGTAAGAGGACGTGCTTAACTAACGTTTAAACTGAAATGCCAAATATGCCACACACATACACACTGTACATAACATAAAATAAAATTACCATAAAAAGTAAGACAGTTTATAGGAAACCAAATTTTCGGAAGAAATATTACCTTGGGAAAGGAAGGTCTTTTTCGGTTTAATTAAAACCTTTTGGTGTATGAATAAATAGGAAGCCAAATTTATAGGGTCTATATTACCTAGTCAAACAACCAGAATGTTGACTAACCTTTAATCGACACATATGTGGCGAACCTGCAGTTCAGCGAATGACCAAATCATTGATTTCTTTCCAAGGAAAATTTAGTTGGGGGGGTGGGGGGCATAGTGTTTTTAATAATGTGTCATGTTTCATCGGCCTACCAATTTCTTACCCTTGGAAAGAAATCAATGATTTGTCCGTTCACTGAAGTGCAGGTTCGACACATATGTGTCGATAAAAGGTTAGTCGAAATTCTGGTTGTTCAAGTATATAATATAGACCCAAGTTTATATACTGTTGTCTCCTTCTCAGTAATTTCTCTGTTAATGTGTATGCCCGCATGTCTGTCTGTTGAGCACGTCTTGATCACCCCATCCTGAGCTGCTACATCCCAGTTCAGCGGAAACAAAATGTTCTTTTGCAATTAAATGATATGTTTTTCAGGGGAAAAAAAGCTTTAACCTCTTCACAATTGTTGTTAACTTACAGTTAAAATACATAAGTAAATGAGTTTGTAGAAGTCAAATTCTCCTCTCCCCACTGCAACTTGTTTAATTGCAAAAATGCCAAATACTGTATTTTTTCCAGTTTGACTAATTTGTTTGTGTCAAATTATATTTGGTAATTTATGATAGAGCTTTTCACTGTGGGTCCATCTCTGTCTTTCCCACTTTGGCATGTCTTATTGCATTGTCAGAATTTTTCTTTGCACATGATTAGCTTTTATATTACTAAATTGCCTTTGTTCTTTCATTTCCTGTTTTCCCTTCCTTTTATTACTTCCCATTCAGTGATTCTTTCTATTTAATTTCATACCTTTTGTTTCCTATGGTTAAAATGTCACCTGCATGAAACATGGATTCCGTGGTCAGCATATCTATATCTGTATCTATATCTTTATCTATATAGTTCACCTATGAAATGGGATTAAGCTGAATTTATTGAAGTAGGATTCACTCTTTGCTGTAATGAAGTGACCTTGAGAAACCTTTGAAAGCTTTTTCACCTGATTATTAAAAAAGTTAACAAGAAATTAACGATGGTTTAGAATTCTTAATTGGATATTCCATATACAGTTATAAATGTACTTCTGGGCAGGTCATGAGAAGGTCAGTGAATAAATAGCACTGCTGTATTTTGAGAAAAATAATAGAGTGGAAATACAACAATGGCTGCACAGATTAAAAACTGCTAGCTAAAGACATCTCAAATAAAGAGAGCTGTGTTTCTTAGGAGGCAATTGTGGTTTATATTGAAAAGAGCCCTTGAGAGCATTCTCTTTTCACCATTTTTGTGAAGAGACACTTTTGTGCTTTTTTTTATTTAATTATAAGAATGTACTACTTAGAGATGTTATTATATGACTTGAAGATGTTATAATTTCCCCTGGTCTGAGTATACCTCAAGGTTTTTGCTTATAAAATATATAGTACTTGCAGTCATGCTGGAAATAATTTCATGCAAGGCTCTATGAAAACCATAAACTGTTATCATGAGAAAAAAATGTATTCAGTTGTCTGATTACACTGATTTTCCAAATGCATTTTTCTCCAAGCTATGTGAAATAACTCACTAGCAATAATTGCCTCTGAATAACTTTTTAATAGCAAACTGGAAAAAAATCAAATCCATCAGTCTTTCATATGCAGATTATTCTGTTTTAGATAATTTATCCAAAAAGCTATATTGTTTTTGCAAGCTTCTATGTATGTAATATAAATCGTACATTGTCATTTGTGATAAAAGCTAAGTCTTTCACTGAGTGGTTAAAAGAAATTGCTTGCTGTAAATCTCTTCGTAAAAATGAATCAGAAGAACAAAGAATCTGCATGTCATGTCAGCATGTTAATTTTATGTGCACATGATTAAACTAATATCTGAAGATGTGTTTGATGCAGAAGTCTGAAAATAAAATAAAATGTATGGAATATATGTGGCATAGTGAGAGGATCAGCTCAGAGATAAACATAACATTATTTCAGAACAATGGTCAAACTTGGACAGTACAGATAGGTATGTAGCAGCTTGGGATATGTTATGGTGGCTGGGTGGTTGCCCAGCTCTGGCTGGCCGTTTCTGTTCCTGATGATCATGGAGTGCATCCTAATTTACCAACAGCTTTACTGTGCTGTCTCATTAAACCCCTTTTGGCTTTGACCCAGCATTCTTGAATTCACCAGCAGTTTTGAACATACAGCATCCTCAGGAAAGATAAATATATATTTTGTATCTACAACTTCTTTGATGAAGTATATATATATATATATATATATATATTGGTAGTATCCCTGAACACCCTCTTTCTCCAATTCTAGCATAATCTGATATTGCTCTTGAATATCTGTTTTCTTCAGGTGATGATTATATTTTTAGCTATCCAATTCCTCTAGAGGTTCAAGAAAGTTTCTGCCATGCTGAGTCTCTCACCTGCCCTTATTTCCTGTATCATTTTAACTTTATGTTCCTTTATTCTCCTACACCACTTTTGTGCCATGTTTCTGGATGACCTTTATTTTGCCTATCCTAGGTATGTAAGGTCTTTAAAATGTCAAGTCATATTTAAGGTATGTTTCAAAGACTGCAGAGAAGGGTCAGCTCTCGTCCTAATGTTTCTGCATCTGCATTACTGTATCATACATACTCACTGTGGAATTGTTATACTCTGTGCCTCCTTTGATAGGGTCTACCCAGTTCTCCTTTCATTGTTGCAGTACTTCTTCTTGACATATGTTGTACTTTACCACCACATTTTTATGTATCTGGTGTGGGCCCCCACTTGGATCAACTGCTGCATCCATTCTGCCATCCTCACCCAGACCACAGCAGTTGGAACAAGAGAGGAAATGTAGAACAGACCTCTCACTTCTGAAGCTGACTGACAGCAAGGATGGGTTAACTACTCATTGGATATCATTTTTGGTGCTTTGCTAGGGATGCTTCCTTGTATTCCTAATTCCTACCTCGTGTTAACCAGATATGCATACTGCTGAACTGGAGACTACAATCCTGTCTTGGTGATACATACATTGTTCCATGCATGTGTAAAATTCTTTCTAGTGCAAAGTGCCACTTTGCAGAAGCAAGTGTTCATCATGGTCCCATACATCCTGGCATTTTGCATAACTCCTGCAAAGTGTCAGTGGATCTGTGAACCTGGCTGACTCCTTCCTTATGGGATGAAAGAGCTGGCCATTCTTGCCCACTCCCTGGCCAACTTCTCCACTTCAGGTTTGTTATAGGTTCTTAAGTAATTACTATGTATGCAGTGCAGGAGACTGTTAAGGAACATAAGCCCCAAAGCACTATCTGGTTAAGTACCTTGCTCAAGGTCACAGAAGGTAAATGAACGCTGAAAGAATAACATCCTGCAGCACAGGAAGCATCTCATTAACAGCTCGTTGTCTTCATCGTCTGTGCTGCCTTCTAGACTGCGTCAGTTACCTCTTTGTCACAGAGCTATCTGCTTGTTTCTTTATCATTTTTTCAGCTACATTGTTGCATAAAATTTAAGCTGTGATATTTTATTAAATTTATTAATGTTAATACTTTCTATAGGGTTGGCATAATGGCTAAGGTGTTTACCTCACAGATACATGGTACAGGGTTCGAGTCTCACCTTTGAAAGAGAAATTAGCTAGGTTTAAAATGGTCCACAAAGACAGCTAGCTTAGTACTCACCTATGAACCTATCATGTAAAGCAGTCTTGGTGCAGTTCATTCTGTTATCTGCAAATACATATTTCTGTTCAGTTTTTCTAGAGTTTTATTTATTTATTTGTTTGTTTGTTTGTTTACATCTGCTATCAGGCTGTGTCCTGCTAGGAAGTGCCATTTTCAGTGCAGTCCGAGGGAGATAACTCCAAATAGAAATTCAGAGACAAAACAAGATAAACATTTTTGAACCTGGCCAGCCCCTTCCCACTGGAATTTATGAATCATCTCTGATCCCATTCCTGGCCATCTTCCCCTGTACCAGGTTAACTGTTAGAGATATTAAAGAAGGCCTGCCATTACTCTTAGCTCTGTTGCTTAATGTCTTTCCTTGGAACATAATTAATGTACTATGGCAATGTGAATTCTTTTAGTCAGTTTAGTGACTCAAACTAAGCAGTGGAATTTGCCAGAAAATGTTATTTTTGCCTTGTTGCTGCATGTATAACTAAATACTTAATATCTGAATAGCTTAGCATTTTGGTTTCTTGGTTGCAGTACCTGTAACCTTCATTTTGCATGATCCCCTCAATTGGAAATCAATTCTGTCTTGATCAAAATACTTCTTATTCCTTAATAGTTCTTTCAGAAATCATTCCATTATTTTTGAAACACTGTTGTCAAACATAAAGGATTGAACTACATTGCCCCTGCCTTGTTCTTTCTTTGTCCTGTGGAGAAAATCAAATCCTCTGTGCTCCACCAATATCCTAAATTAACTTTCTACTACTCCTAACTACATTAAAAAATATATATGTATTCCTTCCTTGAACCTGCTATTTGAAACCATACAACTATTTTTATAATCACTTTATTAATCCACTGTTGCATATAACTTACGATGCTATACAAACCTATGTATAATCATACATAATACTTTAGATTTTTTTATGTTCCCTTTTAAATTCAATGTATAATTATGCCTGCAACTTATTATGCTTATCTAATGTTCTGCTATTGTATATCTTCTGTTTGAACCTATTACACTGTTTTTGGAGCTTTTCTCCCTGGGCCTCCGCTGAAAATGGGCTACTAGCCCAGTCAGACCTTCCCGGTAATCACATGTAAAATAAATAAATTCAATACTAAACTGCCCAGATGTAACTTGTTCAGAAGAGTAGCTACTCATATGGCTGTACCTCTCACCCATCAGCAATGTTATCTGCCGGGGATAAATCTAGGCTGGTTTGTACAGCTTAGTTTGTAAGCTCTTATTGTCCCAGTTGAAATGGTTACATTATTTGAGTTTATTTACTTGTATCAAATACTGTGCAAATCTTAATTCATTATCTGCTTTTCTTTCCACCATCGCTCTCTAACCACTTTGCTTCTTGGGTGCTCTTTGCCTCTATGATTTCACAACATGTTTTTACTTCCTTCTTGCCTTTCTTTGTCTTTTACTTGGATTAAACTCTGACCTTTGTGTTTTACTTGGAAAGGGCTCTTTCCTTTCAAAGTGCAATTTGTACACTGTTATATGTCCTATTCCCCATTCTGTGACTCCTATAATTTCTGAGTGCTACAATGTTCTCCATAACTTTCCCTGATAGTTCTTAAAGCACAATTGTTTGCTTTGCTTTGTTCTACTCTGTATATTGTTTTCATACATTTTTTTGTTAAGTTGTGTCTCTTATCTTTATCCATTAATCTTTCTACAAAAGCGTTATTGTTTATAAGACATGGTAGAATATTACTGAAACTGGCAGTCAAAGCCCTGTACTCTTGGTATTATGTAACGTTAAAATATGCTTTGCTTTTTGCTAGCCATCATGTTTAATGGGCAATTGAAACAAATATCTTCCAAAGTCCAAATCTATGCTACATATTATTCCTTTTTATATGCTACAACTTTTCAACTGTACTCTCTGAGATACATCCCAAAAACTGCTGACTAATGCATATCTGAAGTGCAGTATCCAAAACAGATTCTGATTTTGAATGTCACAGCAATCAGTGATACTGTTAGCATTTGTCATTCATTTCACCATTAATATTATCTTTCCTTTTGACACTTAATGATACAAATTCTGTAAAAGCAAACAAAAAAAATTTGTAAAAGCATACAATGACAGGTGTCATTTTTAAATGCAGTGTTTTTAATTTTGCCTTTCCCCCTTATTTCCATTATGACCTGTTATGCTTTCCTTCCTGCCTTTTCCTTAGTTCATTTGTCACCCGCATTGCTTTGCCTTTTGCCTTTACCTTTTACATCTAATTTGTAACCCACAGTGCTTTTCATTTTGCCTTTTACCACTTTAGTTTATTCATGACATATAGTGCTTTTCCTTTCTGACTTTTTTGCCCCTGAGCTGAATTTGTTACCACTATAATACATGAACAGTTATTTCCATTTTTGAAAGCATAGCTTATCCTGAACGTTTTATAGATATCCACTATTTGTCCAAATTTTAGACATGGATCTAATAGTATGTTTTCTATGCAAATATCCTACAAGTCAGTCAGTCTTAAATGGACAAGGTTTCAACTGGTTGATTTAACTAATCAATGTTCAAGTCAGTAAGTAGAGATTTCCACAGAGAGTCACTGCCATTGGGGTTCCTATTTTTACCCTGGCAGTGATACATTGCATGTGGTCTTTGTTCTTTTCATCAATGCTTGTGAGAATCTGTGCTTAGTATATTTAAATAAGGAGAGTGTGGAGACTGCCAATGTCCTCTTCCCACAAAAAAAAGATGATCTGGTTAAAGCTTGAACCCCCTGAACTCTGTATTGATTTAGTGGAATCTTTCTAGGTCACCCCTCATCCATTAGAAATATACAAACAAAAAGGTTTTGTTATGCTAAATGCGAACACTTGTAAACATCACCCTTTACCATTAATTGTTTAACCAGTTTGGCCTCTTCCATATCACTACTATCTCTGTACTTCTTGCCTTCCATGAAACTCATATTCTACCTAGGTAGTTTGATATTTACCTTGCTGTGTGTGTGTGTGTGTGTGTGTGTGTGTGTGTGTGTGTGTGTGTGTGTGTGTGTGTGTGTGTAGCATTGAAATCTAAAAATCTTCTGCTTAATCATTTTCAGAGTACTGGTTTGCAGCTTCTGTTTCAGAAATGTGCCCTGACAATTTTAATTGTCATCTATACATCTCACAGAATAGAACAGACTCACAAAAGAGAAAAAATATGCATTCAAATGTTTTATCTGTAAATTGTTTTTCTAGACATCATCTTGACATCTTTCTGAAGGCTACAAAAGCTAGTTGTTTTCTTCCACAATTTGTAGAGATAACATTATTTGTATAATTAATGGCCTCTCTGTTGACACATTGTCTTTTGAAGGTAGGTGAACTTTGTTAATTAACCCCTTTTTTGGCAGAGAATATCTTTTATCACTACCTGTTCATGACCTGGGATGCATTGACCAGCAGACAAGCAAATAATTTCCCTACATTTGGACAATAAGTAATTAAAAATGAGTGCATATCATTTCTAAATTAATAGTATTTAACTTTTTCTTGATGTGTCATTCAGTGATACAATGCCAAATAATGGATTGTCCATTTCTGTATAGCTGCTGTAAGTTTTAAAAACTACTGGAGCAAAGTAGCTTTGTTTGAAGAAGCGTTTCAAAACACAGATATAATGGCTTTTCTCAGACATAAACAAATGTAATTATTTATAGTATCTTAGAAGTAAAGGTCATAACCTGCATAGGTAACTCCACACATGGGCTCAGTCCCACACTGCTCTTCCAATCACAGGATGCAAATTAACAGTCACAGACACAGTCCTTGCCAGCCTACCTTTCAGCTCCGCAAATAAAAACATTGCCTGACCTTGTCACATCTGCTGTACCTGTTGGCCAAGCCATCAAACCTTAGGAAATAAGCATAAAAACTCCAAAGATGCAAAAAAAAAAGCAAACACCAAAAAACATCCACAGGAAGGGAGCAGGAATTCAAACAAATCTGTTCACCAAATAAATAAATGTTTATTGAATTGATTTAAGTCTTTCATCCAGAGACTTCATCAGAACATCAGGAAATATTAATCTTTGGGCAGAGCCCCTGGTGTACCCAGTTATAAACCTCTGACTGGAAGAATAAACTTCCTAATGATTTCTGTCTGGCCACATAACCTAGCCACTTTTAGCCGTCTCACTCTTTCCTTTAACAGACTGCTACATAAATGTCAGACATATTGGCTTTTATTGCTGATGAAACTGTAAAATTCACCAAAGCAGGACAGAAGACAGCTCGATATGCAGCTAAATCCAAAAACTTGATGAACCAGCAAGAAATTGTACCAAAAAAAGTTATTACAGGGAAAGAAAGGTAGCACTTTCACAGTAATACCATACCACTTCTTCAGACAAACATGAATGGTGACAGAATAACTTATATGCAAATGACATCATCTCAAGCAGCTTAACAGCCAATAAAACAAACATTCATGCAGCCACATTCTCAGCTTAAAGGCATATAAAGTAATATTTACTAGCATAAAATCTAATAAAAAATAATAAAAACATTAGCACAACTAGATAAAACATAAAAGATATTCATAAATATATAAACAAACAACAATAAACACCCTACAGCTGTTTATTCCTTAATACAGGCTTACTGCAGTTTTTTTTTTTTATTGCTGATGGTAAATGCATATAAAGTCTAATTCCTTACTCTTTATAAGATCATGGTTGGACTTGCTGCCTACAATTCTTACTACAACTCCCATGTAAATATTATATAATTTATATAATTGCTTTTTTCTGAATGAAGACATGGCACTACTGACTTCTGCTAAACTTACATTGCTTTAATTCATGCCTGCAATTTCCCCCCTGTGATTGTATTCACTTTGGCTGTACTTGGAACTGGTCCCTTGAGATCAGTGCACTACAGCAATAAACAAATGTAAATAAATCCATTTATTTTTTTGTTGATCATTGCTTTACTGCGGTGGTGGTGCTGTGGTAGCGTTGTCGCCTCATAGCAAGACATTGTCCCGTTCGATTCTCAGCTAGAGTGTCTTCTGTGTGGAGGCATACATGAATGGGGCATGCCTTTGTTGAAGGTTGTGCATCAGGGCTGGTAACCCGGTACGTAAAAATCCACTACCAATCATTAGCAGACCGGAGTTCCGCTGTTGCAACCCCTAACCGGGAAAAGCCAAAAGACACAAACAAACAATTTTTTTGTTGATCATTATGCTCACTCAGTTAGTTTCCTAAGAAGATTCCTGTGAGAACTTTATAGACATGAGGCACACTTAAAACCATATATTCCATGCTCTACACACATCATACACTGCATTTAAGTGGCTGAGTTTATTTTTACCTGAAGAAAACTACCTGAGTTACAGTGAGTTAAGTTTGAGTGCTACTATGAGTGCACTTAAGTTTCATAATATGACTCAAACACTGAAAATATATACCCATAAAAAGTCTAGCCAGTAATCATGGTAGGATAATTTTTTACCTATAAACCTGTGATTTAATTTTAATGTTACCCTCTTAACCATACTGCTACTAATCATCTTATTATATGCGAGTGTACATCATGCCTCTTACTACAAGAAACCTGGACAAACCCAAAAATAATGGGGGTGGGGTCAATGACCCAAAACTAGAACAGATTTTACATATTGCTCTTATAAACTTAGAATGTTGCTAGAATAACAGGTTTTACAATTTCTGAAGGCTATAATGTCTCAAACCCAAATATTTATCATTATTTAATGACTTCAATCTTAAATGATTTGCCAGAAAATCACACATTTTATCAGTAAGAAACCAAAAATATGAGGCAAATATATGGATTCTGTGAAATTCTTAACAATTGAGAGGTATGATATACATTTGTTTGATGGAAGAAGGAGAAAGAGGAAGTTAATTTACCTAGCCAGCCTATTAAGTGAGTTTAACATTTTGTATCCCTTCCATCATGCCTTTTGTAGTCTCTTTTTCTGCACTGTCCCATACCCTGTACAGATTCTCTCTCCAGAATCCCTTCCTAGTCCTTTCTATGAGTTAACCACCTTCTCCCCAAAACAGTATATTTTGCATATGCAGAGTTGTTCATCCCTGATTCTGCTGCCTATGCTCACTCTTCACATCCTTCCCTGCAACTCGGTCCTTTCCTTTCTCTCCAAAATTATTTTGTCTGCAAGAGTCTTATCTCCTTGTCCTTCACATGTTTAGCAAACAAACAATGCAATATTCCTCCAGTCTCCTACTGTACCCTTTCTCTTTATCCCACATACTTTTGTGGTAGATCTCCTCCAGACTAATTCCAGCTGCCTGATGTCCCTCTTTCTCTTTAACTGTATTTTCACATAATGTATTATTTTTACGCATGCACACACACACACACACACACACACACACACACACACACACACACACACACACACACACACACACACACACACACACTCATACTCCTGCAGAAGGCTGCCAGCTTTCAATTCTTCATAGCTTTCTTTCCAGTCTGATAATATTGCCACCACTCTGGAAGAAGCCAGATACTTCCAGTTACTGGCTGCTCTGAAATCAAGCCTAATATGAAATTTACCAATTAATATCTCTTTCATTGGTACTCAGCTGAAGCAGTTTCTCAGGTGTGTGGCATGCAGTCTGTTAACTAACAGTGAAAATAATGGTTAACCCCTTCTCCAATAAAAAGCAGTGCATAAATAGTCTTATAATAAATACAAACCAGACACAGAAGCTTAAAGGTAAGTAAATTAACTTTACTTAAATAAGAAAGACAACAATGCAGATATGGACTAAATTATATGCAGGTTGGCACACATAAGGAAAATTAGAAATAAGGCAATAAACACAGAATGCATTGGGGGCTGGTGTAATGGTTAATGTGTTTACTTTACTCTCACAAAGTACAGATAGCCTAATGCTTATCTTTGAACCTATGAACCTGTACACTAAGTTTCCTAGCTAGCTTACTACAAGACAAGAATACTCTCTCTAAATAAATAGCTATTACTCACACATGGTTCCTCACAGACAAGGCTTGACAGCATCAACCAACTGCTCATAGCATACAGTTATATATTGCATTTTTCCCCCAGTTCCCAGTGTCTGTGACTTAATTCTGTTGCTGGATAAACACACCATAAAGCCAGTTCTGCTCATTGTGACACCCATCAATGATTGTGAAAAGACTTCAGCATCTGCTTTCCTTGCACCTGAGTTGTATTTGTGTCTTAAAGATGCCATTACATCAATTACACTCCACTGGTCTTTCTTTTTCGTTACATTAACATGAAGTGTCAGCATGTCTGGAGATCCAGCACATTTCACAGAACCTTGTACTTTGAAATCTGGACAAACAAAGTGTCCTATTTCTATCACAATAACAGCATACAGCAAATAACATGGGAAGAAGAGACGAACAGAATAAAGAATGCATTTTGTTTCATTACGCCTGGCATGATCACATGTGCTTTTCCTTTAGTCATGCAGTACCCCTGGCTTCATAGTGAACTTCAGAACAAAGACTGATTTTCAAGGCTTTCTTCTTATTATGATTGATATGTCTGTCAGTCTTGTTCCTTATGTGATAATTTAACAGCACAAGTAACTGTTCTATGCTGATTGGCATCTGTGTTGCCTGTTAATACTAAAGTTTGACTGCAATCTTTCTCTATCATTTTGAAAGACTATGAGTCTACTTTTTAATTCTGAAGGATTTTGGAATGATTGATGGAACATTAGGGTGAAAATGAAATGCAAGGAAAATAGGGCACAACATTGAACAATAAGTCTTAATAAAGAAACCATTTTTATGCTGACCATCATAAGTAATTTATTTGTTTTGGAAGGCAAATTCTTGTTAAAACTGACAGGACAAAGGAGTAGTATCTATTGTGTTAACAAGGTCAAGTGTGGTATCATTGTACAAAGGAGGAGTGTTCTTTCTGCAGCATGGAAGGATGTTATTTCAAATAGCAAGTAAAAGCTGAATGCTTCAGGCATACTGAAGCACAAAATAGTCAACCTCTTCTTACAGAGAAGAAGCAGTAGGAGTTTGCTCAGAAACAGGACAGGATAGAAAAGGAGGTCTTACCTAAAGAAAAATAACAAAATTGCAATATAACTGCGGTGGTGGTGCTGTGGTAGCGTTGTCGCCTCACAGTTAGATGCTGTCCGTTCGAGTCTCAGTTAGAGCGTCTTCTGTGTGTCGACATGCGTGAATGGGCATTCCTTTGTTGAAGGTTGTGCGTTAGGCCCGGCAAGCCAGCACGTGAAAATCTGCTGGCAATCATTAGCGGACTGGAGTTCCGAAGCCGAAAGAAACAAACCAACCAATAGTAGTGAGAGAAAGCAAGATAACGTTATGGAAGTAAATAAAGGAAGATTTGGGATTCCTGTTTAAATAAATTAGCTTTTCATCAAGAACTTCCTGAATGTGAATCTTGAGAATCAGAAGAAGATAGTGACAGGTGAATGTTTCTTATACAAAAAAAGGTAAGAGGAAAGAACGATGGACTCAAAACATAAAGAAAGAATGAAGTCTGCAGTGCTGAACTTCATATTGTTCATATAGTTCAGTCTGTTGAAAAGTGAGAATGTTTACAATAAACATTTTGGTTAAACCCTGACTGTTGTTGTTGTTGTTTTCTATGGCATTCATTTAAGTATGCAAAATATAAGTGATTTAGAAATAACTTGAGAAAAGGGTAAAACTACAAGACTATGGGAAGGATGGGTATTTAAAGATTTTATTAGGCTAAAAGAGTGAATTGGTAGAAAAATAAATAAATACTATGTTGGTGGATGCTGAAGTGTGATTGTGTGAAGGGAATACATTAATTATTGATATTAACTATGAGATGCATTTTTCAATTAAACTAATTCATTCATGTTGCTTCATGTCTAAGAGAATCATTTGGACATGTTCATAACTACTGAACCATTTTTATTCATGAGGAAAAATAATGTGTGGGGCAGGAAATTGTGCTAAATGGGGAAAGAATAACATTTAGTCGATATAAAGTATTTAGAAAAAATATTGATAGTGATGGATTAAAATCTATTAGTAGCTCTAAAATATTACTTTTTATATGGAGAAATATTTTATGCAAAGATTGTGTGCTTAAATCTGCAAGAGGTACATATATTCATAAATCAATAAATTTTGAAAATATTACTTATCATAAAGTGTATGTATTGATCTGGGGATAAGAAATGTGTGTAGGGGGAAAAGAATGTGGAAATTTGGTGTCTGTTTTATAAACAAAATTTGCTCAAGATGATATACCTAGTTTTGCACAGGAAAGGAAAGGAATCTCTGCATAACCTAAGTTCATAGGTCTGTACTAAACTTATGGCTAAGGAAGCTATCAAGATGCACAGACACATCAACTAGTACTAATAGGAGTCTAAGAATGTTCACCATTAAGTACTCCCATATGAAAATTTGTGATCACCCATCCAGCCATCCACACTGTTGTGTAAGGGCAGCTTATTACAGAAATGGTGAGTTAGGCTGCTCTCACTCCATCTGGTTATGTTCATAAATTCAAAGATATTCCAAAGCCATTGAGTCTTATGATTATTCTCACCTTGCAAGTCCCCTCTCTCACATAGCACCTCCTTTCTCCAGGAATGCAATGTCAATCAGTCCTGGACTATATCTGTAAATACCCATCCTGTCATCTAGTTTATATTTAAAGGAAGATAGTGAATTGCACTGTTTAACATGCAGGGAAAGTTTACCCAAAAGGTTTTGGAGGCAGTGGATTATAAACCTGTCCCTTTATCATATTTTATTTATCTGCAGGTAAAGCTCTAGATCTTTGGTTCTAGTATTGGTGGAGATATGGGATTTGTGAAGAAACAGAAGGTCCAAGACAAGTTGGTCTCTAATTGCTAGATAAATGACACGGAGATCTTCCCTCAAAAGTCTGTAAGACACTGAATAAAGGGATTGAGTTTCCATCCTTTCATGGTAGCTCAGAGACTTTAGGCCTGTGACTTTTTTTGGTTAGGAACCTTTGCTGGGCTCCCTCTCCATGACAAAGTGAATAGCATGGCAGCCCTTCGGGATCTCAGAGTAGTGCCACTGTTCTTCCAAATTAAGAGGAGTCACTTGAGGTGGTTTGAGCACCAACTGACAATACCTACCAGGCATGTCCTGTGGGAGGTGCCCCAGCACAGTCCATTGGGCAAGAGACCCCAATACAGATCCAGGACATGCTGGAGAGTTTACATCTCTTGACTGTTTTCATGATACCCCTATCCATAAAGAACAAGAGTGCAAAACCAAGGGTGAATTTGCAGTTTCCCATCTATTCATCCAGGTTACATGTCACTAGAGTAAGGGAAGTACTTTGCTTTATGTGGTCAGAAACACAATTCCAAAGCAGTGGTATTCTCTGCGATACAGTTTAATTCATCCAGCATGTTCTACTTATGTTGTAGAAGAGATTAAGATATCCTGAGATGGTGTTTATGCCACAACTGGGCTTGTGGATGTGTAGTAAACTGAGAAGATAGGCTCTGTTGTGGCTTTGCATGTTTGGCAGAAATTGACCCTCAGTAGCTGGTATGATACTAAAAAAAGGGATAAGGTTTTGCAATAATTGATCATTACATTTTATTAAGTGTTTGGACAGGTGCATGCTGAAGGGAAATTATACTCGATGATCGGCCTAATAAGTGTTGAGTAGAGTGAAATAATTACATCCCTGGGCCTAGATATCATATCCTTACTAATAAGCTGCACAAAGTAAAACGACTTTGTTACAATATTGAATACATGGAAATTGAAGGATAGTTTGTTGTCCACATAAGTAACCATGTCCCTAACTGCTGGATCAATTTTCAGGGGTATGTTGTCAATGTTACAGGGGATGTCAAGGAGACTATTATATATTTTTTGACATTTAGTTTCAGTATATAGTTATGATACCATCTGGGAAAGGCAATCTTGGAGGATTTTGGGACCTCTAGAGAGTGTATGATGACACCAAGTTTACAGTCATCTGCAAACTTGGTCAGTCCTAAACACTTAAAAAGCAGCATGTGTATGTAATAGATATTGTATCTATAAAATGAACAAATGCCAGCTAAATCTCAGTTAGACATTTATTCCTCACATTGTAAGGTATTTTTATTTTTGTTGTGTGAACAGGCCAAGGGTAATTTTATTTGTTATGTCTAGGCATTGCTTGGGGTTTCGTGTATGAGTTAAGAAGGCTCACAGTGACAAAATCTAAGAATCTATGTCTTGAAGCATTGAAGTGATTGCTGCAAAGCCAGTTGTTATCTCAGGAAACATGTATACCATGGTACAATAAAAGATCACCAAGGGAGACTGTTCTCAACTGTCCCTAGTTTTGCAGAACACCATATTTTTGCTGTGTCTCTCATAATATTTTTGATTTTCTGGTAAACCACTGAGGATTATAGTCAGTGAACAATGTCAGACATTAAAGTTTCATACTTTTTGTTCAGAGAATACAAGATGATGGAAAACCTGTAGCTTTATTAACTTTTAAATGAGTTATAGTCATATTTAAAAATTGTCCCTGATTGTAGGCCTCTGTCCCCCATCACATTTGGCTTTGTTGAGAGCTATTTTTCTTAACTCTCTGTGAAAAGGGACAATGAGCAAAATATGTGGCAGTTCCATAAATTCTGAGTTGAATAAAAGAAGGTCTTAGAATTTAGTTTGGAGATTGCAATTAAAAAAGAGGTTTGTTAACATAGTATTCTGTTTGGACACCCTTTTTCCCTTAAGCCAAATTCCAACTACTTTGTTATTCTTTTGGCAACATTATGTACCTGCAGGTGTCCAAATGTCACATTTAGGCATGTGCAGTCAAGAAAACGTTGCATGTGAGTTTTTGTAAGTTTCTTATGTAAAAGCTGTATTAGCAGCTTATTCCTCCACTGGAAAGTGATTTTTTTTCCTTGTGCAAATGTAACATAACAAAAAAAAAAATAAACTTTTACAGCACAGTGTTTTATCTTGGCAACATAAATGAAACAATGATGATCTTATACCTCACCGTTACTATGATTTAGCACTGTGATTTTGGATGTCAAATTCAGCCTTGCTCCTCCCAGATTTACAGATATTCCTCATAAATTCAGATCGTTTTATGTTGACATACCTTATGAAATAAAAAATGTACACCAATACAAAGTTTCCTTATCACTAGTTATATAACTTTTAGTATACAAAAATCTTGTACTGTGAAAAATAAGAAAGTGCTCCTCTTTCTGACCCTCTGCAAGGATTTGTAAGGGTCAGTGCTATGATTTTTAATACTCATAGGGAGAGAGATGTGAATGATCTTTAGCATGTTTGATGAACAACTTAGAAAATAAAATGTTAAAATTCAGGATAAATGTCTGTGTGTGACTTTATGATTAGCAAGATAGTACATAAGCTGTATACAAGTATGTGCAAGAAAGGGTGCATAGGTTAATGTGACCAAACTGCATATATTTTCACAAAAAAACTAAATTAACCTTTACAGAAGTGAAGATGTACTAGACACAACGGGGCATAAATGCAGTTTAAACACAACTGTGGGGCATGAAGCACAGTTTTCACACTTTGATATCCTGAAAAAGACAAATCAGTTAAGCACTATTATAGAGTGAGATCCAATCTTAAATGGTAAGCATCCTCTACTTAACTTGTTAAGGTCAGGTCTTGCTCTAGGCAAACAAATCTGCCTGTACTGACCAGCAAGTGACAGCGAAGATTTGTTTCTACTTGCTGTCTGTGCCAGTAACAGGCCCCTGACTTCATCTATATAAGCTTAGAAAGTGGCTAGAATAACAGGTTTTGTGTTGGCCTGCATTTTCTGAAGGATATGAAGTCTAAAATACAAATGTATGTCATTATTTAGAGATGTCAGTCCTCTGTGATTTGACTAAAAACAACAAATTCTGTGAGGAACGGACCACATCTATGAGACAAAAAATCTGAACTTTCTGGAAAAATCTAGATAGAAGAGAGGCATAAAAGTTGAGAGCAAATATATATAAAAAATAAGTTACACTGTTTTTTTTCTGTAACCAACAGGACATGCAGCAGATGAAGCTCCATGCAGTACAAAGAATTATGATCAGGTCTTTGTTCATAACCCTTGATTATGTGTTCACAACATGGATGCCAAGAATATCTTCGCATCCTATCTTGAACACATAATAAACAGGCTATGATCGTCGACTTGCTCATAATACTCAACGTTTCATTTCGGTTCTTTACAGACACAAATTGCACACTACTGAAACCCGCTAATGCTCTCTGTAGTCCGTTTAAGAAAGGCTATACCACCGAGAGTCAATCAAATATTTTGTTGCTTCACTGAGGCTAACACTTGCAGATTTTCACAAAAAGACAGAGTGATACATTAGCTTTCGACTTAACCAGAAAAAAAAAAAAAAAAAAATATATATATATATACACAAACACACACACACACACACACACACACACACACACACACACACACACACACACACACACACACACACACATTTTTATCTATGTATTTTATTCATATAGTGCACTATAGATACAAACCACACACACACACACACACACACACACACACACACACACACACACACCAGGGAAAGATAATTCAGGCTATGAGAGAAGGGTGAAAACAGGCCAAGTAGTTTAAGGATAAGAGAAAAGAAAATTGTAAAATGATGAAACAGAATATAATAACCTACTTTTGGTAGCTGCAGATGGATCTGTCTATAGACAGACAAGAGAAATAAAACTGAAAATAAGGACAGAAAGAACAGCAATAAGAGAAATAAAATGGCTGAAGGCGGTTAATTACAAATTAGTCTATGACTCAGATCAGAGGGGAGCAGGAAGCCAAGGCAAAAGATAAGTTAATTTCCCAAGCTTCATCTGTGGGCTTATGATAAGGACTTGTGACCACAGGAAAAACAAGATAATCAAACTTATTATCTGCCTTGCCCCCTACTCAGCAAGTGTCTGGCCAGAATGATAGACTCATTTCTGCACTCACCACCTTCACTTAGTTACTTCTTTCACCACAAGCTGCTATGCATTCACGTTACCTGCCCCCTATTGTTTTTCCTGCCCATTTCCTTTCTTAATCCTTCTGTGTTATTGCCTAATTAGCCTAATCTACACTTTCTGCGGCCTACTAGGTTTTGCACTAAACTGTTTGTTAACCCTTTTGTTTTAGACTTATAGTAGTAGATATATGAATATAACTATCTATATATATATATATATATATATATAACCATTTCTGTGTGTGTGTGTGTGTGTGTGTGTGTGTGTGTGTGTCTGTGTATATATATATACATATATATATATATATATATATATATATATATATATATATATATATATATATATATATATATATATATATATATATATATATATATATATATATATATATATATATATGTGGTGGTGCTGCAGTAGCATTGTCACCTCACAGCAAGACATTGTGCCGTTCGAATTTCAGCTAGAGCTTCTCCTGTGTGGAGACATGCGTGAATGGGCGCACCTTTGCTGAAGGTTGTGCATCAAGGCTGGCATACTCGGCACGTAAAAAATCTACTGCCAATCATTAGCAGACCGGAGTTCCGCTGTGGCGACCCCTAACCGGGAAAAGCCGAAAGACGATATATATATATATATATATATATATATATATATATATATATAGGAGCATAGGAGCAGAACATCTACTCATGGACGAGATTAGGAATAAGAAACTCAATGTCCCACTGGCTGAGTCACTCCAAGATTGCAATTAATGCATAACTACATTAAGTACTTTAAAGAACAAATTATAGCTGAACAAGACAGTTTAATTAACCACGTGTTATCTTTGGGAGTGTAAATGTAGAGAGAAGACATTGGCATTGTTGTACATTAGCAGCTGTTTCTCTTTCTTCATGCTTGTGAGATTTGGGGAGTTAGTAAGCAGCTGGGGATATGGAGTTGCAGTCCCCCTGAAAAAATGTTTATTTCTGCCTTTTTTTCTTACTTTTGTTGGAGTTCAAGATGAAGGCGTGGTTACAGAGTCAGCAATTCTTGCATTGCCTTTTATGGTTATTCAGTCACCAGTGCTTGTGATATGTGTTGCCTATGCATAGTCTGGTTGTGATGTACTGGCACCAGACTTTGTCTTAAAGTGAGATGTCCTAATACAAATGTCAGAGTTAATGCTTATGCCCTGGGATTTAGAAACATGCTTATTGCAATTGCGCTGAGTTACCACGGGTATGATTTATAGTGTGATGTAGCCCAAATCCAGTTATCAATTAACTAGCTGGAATTTTGTAAATCCACCACTTACTAGAAAACTCACCCATAGAAATGGCAGGTTCAGTGGAGAATGAGAGATTCCCACAGCTAATGTGAAGAGAACTTGCAAACAGGTAGAATGTACACACCTAAGCATGTGCACATGGCCTACACACATTACAAGAAAGCCAATAGGTCACATTAAAAAGCCTGCAGTAATGTTTATATTTTTATACTTTTAAAGGGGATGAAAATGGTTATATATGAAAATAGGAATATGGGTGCAGCACGCAGGGGAACATACACAGGGAAATAGGAGAGTTAAGAATGGAAGTGGGGAGAGAGAAAAGGGGTATTTTTTTGCATGGACAGATACTTTTTTTGGAGAAGGAAAGGAATAAGGATATATGGGTAACACAAGGGATGGAAAGAGGGGAAAGTTTGGAAGTACAGGCAGACAATCATAAAACACAGAGAAAGACAGACGGGAGGTGCTGACACATATGGTGATGGTTGACAGTGCAGTTACAGATGTACAGACAAAGAAAAGGGATGACATTGGTGATGGAAAGTACTGGACAGCAAGCAATAGAGACAGCTGACACACAAAGAAGGGAGGGGAACAATAGAATCATTTTTAACTCACCACCTTCGATCAAGCTCTTCTTTCACCACAAGATGGAAGGATGTAAGGGTAAGACAAGGGGTCTCCTTTATCTGTACTGCCTGGTCTCAGCCCAGGGAGAGGTCATCCAGTGCTCTCATCACCCCCCTCATTGTGTCCCACCTGAAGCAGTGAAGGAATAGCCAGGCAGCATTGTGAATCTTCAAGCTTGTCCAGGCAGCCTATGCAGAATTCCAGTATCCACTCCACCGACTTCCATCACATGGCAAACTGTGCACCTCTGGCAGTGCCAACAGAAGGAACAATTACCTTCGCATCCAGTGAGCAACCAGCAAAACTACAGGTGAAGCAACCTGGTTTTCCTGCTGCACCCGATAGGGAGGTAGCCCTGGAGTTCTGGTAGGAAAAGGCATGGCCCAATGGGTGGGGAGTCCTGGGCAGCTCCACTTACAGATCTGTGACAAATGCTGTGGAAGATAAAAACATAAATGGCGAGAAATACAACAACAAGCACCAAATAAAATAGGAAAAAAATAGGGCAGCAACAAAGAGAAGGAGAGAGACAAAAATACTATTACTTATGTTACATGCGACCTATTACAGTGCTACACAATTTATACTAAACAAGCAGTCAATATGCTAGTATGACATGTCAGAAACTCCTGCCTACCTACATAATCCCATGGCCCGATGGTAGGATGTGAAGGCATGTGTGCCTTGACTGTATGCATACGTGTGTGTGATGAAGTGGTGACATATTACTATTGTACCCCAAAAGTTGTGACCACTGAGTAGACTACTATATCTGTGTATCCTGCACAAGCATCATACAGGGAAGCAGTACTCACTAACCCAAATAACATCACTATATCAGTACAAACACATGTCCGGGAAAAGTATGACCAACAGTGACAGTTGTCAGGATGAAGCAAGGAAATACATATGTCAATGAGAATACATCTACCAGTCAATATGGAGCCCAACACTACCAAGGTTTAAAACCACTGGCATCCCCAACATACATAAAACAATGTACCCCCACACTAACTGCCCATCCAGGACAAACACCTGCATATCTCTCACCACCCTTACACAAATGCCAAAATCCTACCTCAAAAAAAAAAAAAAAAAAAAAAAACATGCCTACCCATGCTTAAGCAGTGTACACAGGATCTGCATGAAACAACACTTGCCAGATGATTGATCACTAGATGAACTACAGTAGGGCATATGAGCCCATATCAGCAAGAAAATCTCATCTTCTAAACCAATGGCTCTGCCAGTCTTTCTCCTCTGGGTAGGTTACATGAATAGAATAGTATAGAAAACTATCACCCTCTCCATTTTTCTTGCTTCCAATGATGTCTTTGGCTATACTCTTCTCTGGCCTCCTTTTTCCTTTAAGCCACTACATGTTTTATACAATAAGTCTCCACTGCTATACACATTTTACCTTGATAGTCCACATAAAGTTTTCTTTTCTGATTATTTTTGTTTCTAGACCACTTAATAGTCCTGTAAACTGAAACCAAGTACACTCCTGATCTAGTTGCAATTCTGTTGTGTAACTGGGACATGTATTGCACTGTAATTGCTGTTGTACTTTAATTTCTGATATCGTATTGTAATTCCAGTTTCTAAGTACTTTATGTGGAGTTTTTCTCCCAGGCTTCTGCTGAAAAAGGATTTTTCACCAAGTCACAGTTTCCTGATAAACAAAATAAATAATAGCTTTTTTTGTCCTAACAGATGTTACATCATTAAGCATTTATACCTATTCACTTCAGATTTACAATCAATACATATCTTTATATGACAAGTACATTTACTGTCATGGTAATACATAAAATAAAAAGTGGAACTATTAAACATACTTGCAATACATCTCAGGGGTCCTTGTTCTGACCTATTTCTTCCCACCAGCTAAGAAGGTCAAGATGGTGCCTTTGCAGATCATTATAAAGGTGCAGCACTGAGCCCCAGAACCAGGCACGCCTGTGGCATCAGTCACCAACTTGGCAAGACTGTGCTAGATGTCCACTTTAAACTGAGGGCCCTCATAATAGTCTGAAGTCAGATGATCCTGATAATCACTATGCAACAGGTGTAGGAGTATTTTACTTCTCCTCCTGCACCACCTAGGAACCCTACCAAGATTCATGCCTTTGTAATTCATGGCTGTTCACCACATCATATTCCAGAGAGCTATGATAGCCTTCTCACGGTCACACATGTTGATTTTGTTGACACGTGATATACAGCATCAGGCAACTAGTTAGAGTGAGCAGTGTGATGATACCATTACCTGGCACACAGACAGGATGGTATGATAATGTTCACTGATGTGGAAACTACCTAATGGCTTCATGATGCCTAAACAAAACAACAGTTTTGTTCTGTAGTGCCTCTGTATGCTACAAAACTAAACTAGTTTTCTCCAGGCGTATTCAACCTGTCACCTATCCATGCATGCTCAATGCATTTGACAACTGCTGATGCAGGTTACTTAGGTGACCACAAGCCTTATAGCATGGCATTGTTCATTGCTGCAATGAGGAAAATGTGATTTAGGCACATTCATTAGATTGTGCTTCATTATTAGGATTGCCATGCTAGAAGCTTCAAAACTGTGCAACATAAACACTTGCATCTGTTATGGGCCTCATTGCACTATTGCATCTGTTATGGGCCTCATTGCACTACAGAAGATCATTAAGCAGCAGCAATCTGTGCTGTTCATAACACTGAGAAGAGACAGTTCTAAGTGCAGCATTTACTTTTTAAAGGTGAGTGTTGGAAAAGTTGTGCTAGCACTTCTTAGTCATGCCTGTTTGCGGTGCTTTAGAATATCCTTGACAATATGCATTTGTATGTATTGTCTATGTGGCTGTCAGAGGAACAGAAATGCTACCAGTGCTGGAGAGTATTACCTTGGCTGTCTACTGCTGTGCATGGGTAAATGGGGGCGGTTACAAGCTAACATTCAATGCATTTATGATTGTTATGTGTATTGATACAGTCAATGCTTAACTCTAGACCAAGCACAGACTGTTCAATAGTTAATGATATGACACTTGTCTGAGGGCTTGTACAGTTTATAAATTGCAGTAGAATTTGCTACAGGACTGACTTGCATTATGCTTGTTGGTGTGGATGTGGGTGTGTGTGTATGTGTCATGTAGATATGACTAAGTGAGATACCTAGCACATGGTACATGCCATAATGTCAAGAGGCTTGTGCAGGTTGCTGTGAGTGGTCAGTACTGTGGATTGTGTGTTTGCTGGTGGGTAGATCATGCAGCCCTGTGAGAGATACAGTATACACTGTGGAGCTTTATGCAACAGACATGCAGGCTCTAAACTGCTATGCTTGTGTCCCTATAGAAACCGCTTTCTCCCACCCTGACCCACAAAGTGCCCATATGTCATTTAATCGTCTGTGGTATTACTGAGGGCTTTGGAGAGTACACTTGATGTGTTTTTGGTGCACATTACTGCATGGATACAAACAATACCTCCATGCACACACCTGTTTGGGCTAATTGCTGTAAGGCTCAAGGGTATGCTCTATTGTAGACCTATGTAATAGTTATGCTCTCAACTGCAGAATACTGTAACAAGGCATTATAGGTTGGTGGTACGTGACTTAATATTTGTCTATTTCTTTGTTTTCATGTGGGGGTTGGGGCCAGTAAGACATATATACTTACTGACTTAAAGGGACATATGCAGACAATTTTGGGATATATATTTCAGTATGTGGCCTATTCACTTACAGATTACTTAAAGGGACATTTGTAGACAATTTTGTTGATATATATTTCAGTATGTGGCCTATTCACTTACAGATACAAGCAGCAATGTTCATGGACACAGCATACCTTCCCAAGCACACACACACCATGACCATGGACACAACATACCTTCCCATGCACACACACACACACCATGGCCATGGACACAGCATACCTTCCCATGCACACACACACACCATGGCTATGGACACAGCATACCTGTTCATGCACACACACCATAGCCATGGACACAGCATACCTTCCCATGCACACACACCATGACCATGGACACAGCATACCTTCCCATGCACACACACACCATGGCCATGGACACAGCATACCTGTCCATGCACACACACCATGGCCATGGACACAGCATACCTTCCCATGCACACCATATTTATGTGCAAATAACCATCCTTACATTTTCCAGTGCTACCTGGTACATGCCACACCTGACCCCTAGACTTTGTAGTTACAGAGGGATATGTTAACTGTAACCACAACATTTCTTACAGAAATATTTCCTTTCCATTCCAGTTAAATATGCCACAATGTGGGAAACTAAGGGAATGCAAGATCTCCCATGCAGAGGACAGTATACTGCTTCAGGTCCTTCACTTCCATAATCAGCTCATGATCAGACAAGAGAAATATGACTGATCCTTCTGTCACTGTGCTTGACGGGATACCATTAATGATATAAATGCTGCCATGGGCCAAAACAGGACTTACTGTCAAATCACAAGATGGGCTATTGACATGATCAATGAAGACAAAGGTCAGGCAACCTACCTGGCATAGAGCAAAGGGTAACAGGAAGCGAACCATCTATCAAACCATCTCTAATAGGGGCAGAGTAGCAACTGTCATCTTTGCATCGGTGTCCAGACAGTTCCACAGTCAATGGTGGAGTGCCAGTTATCACTGCAAAGATAAGCAGGCCACCATGCATCTCTTGGGATACCCCACATGGATATGTCTTAACATGGATAGCTATTTGCCATATTAACTCATTGTGTGGTTTAAGACAAATTACAACCATGATTGTTTCATTTTGCAGGAACATCTTGGCTTCAAGTTCAGAGATGACTGCCACAAGGCATGATACCTATTATTTTCCTGTATTACTTAGCAGTAGTTTTATCACATGGCTGCAGTTGTTGGAGAAGGGATTTAATTAGCTTGGGTAATTACTTTGGTGATTTCATAGGCACTATCTTACCAAGATCCTCCACAGTGGAAATTAATGGCTGATGTCAGGGAACTGTCTGGCTCTGTTGGTGTTGGTGAGGAATTGTCTAGATCTGGTGATGATGGCATGGAGTTGTCCAGTTCTGATGATAATGACAGCCTAATCTTGGCACAGTCTGAGTCACAGTATCCGTGTTAGACATGAGTAATATGATGGCCACATCCCCAAGAGACACATCTTTTGTGACTATGCAACCCACTACACAAACCCAGGATGATAACCATGGACAGGAAGGCACAGACATCTGTACTTGTGGATGGATGTCATCACCTGCAGAAAAATCCACATTGATTACTGCAAGCTCCATAGAGTGAGACAAGAGCATCGGTGGATGGTGTGCTGGTGGCTGATGCAAATTTTAGCTACCATCCATCACATGAGCTAGGTGTGTCCATGGATACTTCCCAGCATTTGTAGAGAACCATAATACATGGACAGGCAGATACCAACACAGGCATTACTGTGATGGTAGCAGTACTATGTGATCTTTGTGATGACCTGAGTGAGTGAATGGGCCACATGAGCAACATCATGGACATGTAAAGTATTGTGTGTTTGCACACAGTAGGGACCCTGTGAGGCAACACATCATGGCTGGTGCACTTCCCATGGTCAGCTCACCTATTTGTCTAGTGGGAAGATTCACCATGAAAAAGTGGGAGGCCACAGTCAGGAACAAGTAGTGTCACCTCATCCACTTTGACATCCATTTCTGAGAAAAGTACATTGTGGCTTGAACATACAAGCAGATGAGGTGCTCATGCCAATCAGGCAAGGCATGGACCACCATTCATTGTGGTATGGATCATGTTTGTGATCTTGACAGGGAAGTTCATGGGCTGCACATACATCTTCTGTGGGTGTCATGGCCCTGTCCACTAGACTCTGGCATAGTGTTGCTGCAACATCTGCTGGGACTGTGCCCAGCACATAATCATTCAGATGTCTGTAGTCCATCACGAACACACACTCCCACAACAATGGAGACAGCACCCCTTCCTTGGCTAGCCTACCCCAATATCTCAACCTCACCCACTACCACTCCCAGCAGTGCATGTCTGAAAGGCACAAAACTACAGCTCAAACATGCTGCTGCACACACAATGCCTATTGTTGACATGTTTCACTGTGGTCCTCCCTACCTGTACATATGATAACTAAGACTGAGCCCTGCCCTCAGTGCTCCCCTACTTGGGCAGCCTCTGTGTGATGCCTAGTGTGGTGAGTCCAGACATGCCATGCCATAGCCTGAGTTTAGGTTTTCTTTGCATCCATCTATTTTAATGTTATGTATAATGCTTTATCCTGGCCCAAAGTTATAAACCAGATGCTGCCTCTTAGCCAGTGACACTGCATACTGTGCCCACCTCAGTCTTACATAGCTCCTCCCCCACAGCCAGCTGCTCCACAGACACCTCCTCCACTGTTGAGTCAGGGACCTCCTTCTCCTGAATGTGCCTGCTCTGTTTTAACTGCTTGCGTATAATGATGCTGCTTATTGTACTTATTATTATTATTATTATTATTATTGTACAAACTGCAAAGATTTTACTGCATGTTGCAAGGTCATTCTGCAGTGCACCCCCAGATACATCCAGACAGCAGAGGTTGGCATTCAGATGGCCAATCACATGTTCAACAGTGGTGTGGGTCTGTGACAGGGCATCATTGTAGCCATTCTTTGCAATGATTTGGGGATTGCTAATAGTTGTCATTAACCACAGATCTGGTATATATCTGACATCACCAACAAAATGTCCCTGGGTATTATCATTCTGTACAAGCTCCTGATATAGGTCTCATGTATCATATGTGGGGGTCATGGGCACTGCCTGTGTGGACTGCACATACATTGTATATTATACCTATTGCATTACAGGTCACCTGTCAGTTGAAAGAGTAGAACCCATTACATTTATTATATCTTCTCCATTGCACTCCAAATGGGCCTTTATTGCAATAATTTTGCAGTCTATGGCCCCAGTATCTCAGGGAAATAGGCTGTCATAAAAAAAAAAAAAACTTCATGGTATTAGCTCTCTCCTTTGTAGTACATGGAAACCACATATGTTTCTCCCACATGCTGTAGTCTAGGAGCTAGTGAGGTATCCACGAGGCAGATGCCTGGAATACACTCACTCTGTCCTCAATGGTCACTGAAAGGCCCAAGTAGCTAGTATTCTCAAAGTCACATGTACTTTGGTGTACACAGGGATAGGTAATCCATGCTTCCCATGGACCTGCATATGAGGCCAACATATCTTGACCAACATGTACATAATGCCTCTGTCCACAAGGTAGATATCCAAAATTTTAGTGTTATGGAGGGCATGGTATGTTAGGCACAGATGGATAACATGGCACTGTAGCGGGAGGCAATGTGCAAAACCATGACTACAGCCTCCTGCATATACCGATATAACACTGTGACAGCTACCTTGTATATGTTTTCTTGGTCTGTTTTCCATCGCTACACATTTTAGCTACAGTCTACATCTCTGGAGTTGGTGTCATTTTACACAAAATATATACGTTTCTGAACCACTCCTCCATATTTACCTTCATTTATATTCATGGCTACCCTCATTTTTAATACTGTTGATCATTTCTATGTCATTATAGCATCAGTTGCATATCATGCAAACTGCAGAATTTCTTTTGTTTGCATGCCTGAGCTCATCATGTCTCTGAATTGCCCCTACCCTGTGCTCTTCACCTAAAAAGTAGTATAGTTCATTTTGGTAAACAAAACAGTTTCATTTACCATATAGGAGATGCACCCCCTCCTATCACACACTGTAAAGCCCTGCATTTGAGCAGGTTTCTGCTTGTTTTCACATCACACAGTACAACTCACTGCTGCTCAATTGTGCTCCATAGCTGGATAGATTAATTCAAGAGTGTTTCCCTTAGATATAGCTGTAGCACATTAGTGTAGTCCTCATCCTTAATACTTTCCCGGTCAAAGAAGTATCGCTAATGAGCTGAAACTTATTAAACTACCAACAACAAAAAAAAAAAACAGGCAGAAATATCCATCCACTAAGCTCCTCCTTGATCAGTCTTGAAAATCCCCCCTTAGTGGTAACAGTCTTCAACCTAGCATTATGGACAGTTGGACCACCCTTGTTTCTCCTGCCAACCTTGTTGACTTGAGTCTCTTGAGGCAGTGTAGCAATTGCCTCATGTACACCGATAACCCTCTGCTAATAACTCACTCTAGTAAAGAGTATGAGGGATGTATCTACACCAAGAAGCTTGAATCCATGCTCTCTCACACTTAAAATAGTAACATGGAAGAGGTTGTCAACCCACCCAGCACTACACATGCACATAGTACCAATACTCATACACATAATATGCATCTAACACAAAAATCAACATACATGGAGGTTCTCTCAAAAAACCTACCAAGACACCAGAGACCTTCAAAACACAAGACTGCTACAACTAATACAGTTCCCACATCATCCATGACATATATCAACATCAGTGTCTCACCTGCGAAGCCTGTAAGGTGTAACACTCAAAAATCCAAATTTTCTAGTCATTAGAGACTCAACAGTGAGACACACAAATGTCCCACTCACCAGGCTGAACAAGAAGAAAGTCACAGTCAGCTGCCTGTCCAGTGCCAGGATTCATCAGATCATTCATGCACTCATGTCTCTCAGCAGCAAGTACCATTATGACTCTGTCATAGTTCATGTTGGATAAATGACCTGAGACATACCTTACTGGACTATATGAAGAGAGACATGACTGAGCCTTGAGCAGCACACTACCCTCAGCTAGAATGATGCTACAGTATAAACAAAAAATTATTGATTTCAATAATTGGCTAAGTTTTTGATGTCATTCAAAGGGGATCCAGTTCCTGTCAGCCTGGGAAGCTATGGTTGGCAAACCTCACTGCTTTGCTAGAGACAGTTTGCACCTGGCACCTCTAGGCTTTTGGTTGCTGGCAAAGGCTCTTGCCTCCCGCATAGTGCCTTTTTAAGGCAAGGTCTCAAAAACAAACCTACGGACATGAAATTAGCCAGTCAGAACAAAATAAGGGTCATGCTGCTAAACACTAGGAGCTTAAACCAAAAACTGCACACCCTGGAAGCACTACTATCATTGGAAGATGTAGATGTTTGTGCAGTCACAGAAACCCAGTTCAAGGCCTCAGAGAGTACCCCGACCTTGCAAAGCTACAATGCCTTCCACACCTTCAGACCGCAAAATGAATTGTGAGAACCAAAGGAGGTAGTGTTTCCATCTATATTAGAGATAAATTCACCTCCTGTCTAGTTAGACTAGGCAACTTCATAGAGTTATTCCAAGATCAGGTTATGGTAGGTAAGACCCCCATTCAAGTAAAAGCCAGTTATAGATCCCCCCATGGGTCATGACATGCATGAAACCTACTTAACCAAACTGCAAACTGGAGACAATCCAAATATTACCAAACACTCTGGTTATGGAGGATTTCGATTATCCCACCATCAACTGGGAAACCTATCCTTGCCCTAACTGGCTAGCACAAAAGTTCCTTGACTTTGTTAACTCAAATGCCCTGGAATAAATCATTCATACCCCGACAAGAGGAACAAACATACTAGATCTGGTCCTCATTAACGTGCCAAACAAATGCACTACTGCAACTGTTGGACCCATATTACTTTAATCTGACCACAAATCAGTCACTTTTGAGCTGAAATTAACACCTGAACTCATAATGGGTGAAATCAGACTAAAAAAAACGTCACTAAGGCAAATGCTACCCTACTAGGTGAAGGTATAAATGCATTCCTTGCCCCACCCCCAGCTGAAAATGGTAAGTACACTGAATCATACACTACAGCCCTGTACAATCACTTGCATAAGTGTATAGACTCGGCTGTACCAGAAAGAATCAAAGCCAGAGCCTCAAGTAAAAACAATCCATCATGGTGAACATCCAGCATCAACAAACTTTACAGTAAACACAAAAATTTGCTGTACAAGAAAACAAAGGCGGGACCCCAGCAATGGAAAAGCACCCTCCTCAGCCTCAACAGGCAAATAAGACAACTTGTCAAATCCTCTAAGGGCTTCTTTGAAAAGAATTTAGCAAGCACAGCCAAGGATAACCATAAAGCCTTTTACAGCTATCTACGTAGCCTAAAAGATAGGGCCCAAACATGTGCAAAACTAATAACCAGCAATATCACACACACTGACCCCATAGAGATAGCAAACCTGCAAGTGGATAGGTTTAGTGAAAATTCCACTCCCTTATCCCCTCCAAACCTATCACAAACCTTCCCCCAAACTTCTACTCCCACCCCACATGGCTGAAGAACTGGTCATCAAATATTGTCCAAGGCAAAAAACACAGCATCTATAGGGCCAGACAGCATCCCAGGCTATCTTCTAAACAGACTAAAACTTGAACTAGCATCACCATTAAGTACCCTTTTCAATCATAGTCCAACCACAGGCGTTCCTGTGGAATGGAGAACAGCAACAGTTATTCTCCTCCACAAAGGTGGTCTAGCAGCAGATCCAGGGAATTACAGAGCCCCAAGCCTGACCAGCCTCATCTGTAAGGCCGTGGAACGTATTATTATGTACCTCATAAATAAAGACATAGGTGACCTACAAACCCTGGATCCTACCCAATTCAGCTTCATCAAGGGCAGATCTTGCCTGTTAAATCAGGTGGATTTTTTCAAAAATGTGACCAGAGCCATTGACAAGGGCAAATCTGTGCATACAGCATACCTCAACTTGGCAAAGGCTTTCAACACAATCTCACTCTCAGGCATTACAGATTATCTTCATTGTAAGATGAGTTGCCAACTTACTCACAAACCGGACACACACTATCAAAGTGGGTGACGCCAAATCAACCAGCAGACTTGTTACTAGCAGTGTGCCACAGGGGTCAGTGCTAGGACCCTACTGTTTGGTGTATACTTCTCAGAAGTTCAGGTCAAACTAAGGGGGTTGTGGCTGACCAAGTTTGGAGACAACTGCAAATTGGGTGCAATTATTGAATCCCCAAATTAGGTCAGTATACTCCAGGAGGGTCTTAAGCAAACCATCTACTGGTGTCTTAGTCACGGTCTCAAACTGAATGCAAAGAAATGCTTTATCATTCCCTTTAGCACTAATAATGTTCCTTCACACTATCATATCAACAACAATATCCTAAGAACCTATGAAGTGGTAAGGGACCTGAGATTACAAGTTCACTGCAACCTTAACTTCGACCACCATGTGTCTGCTCTAGTAAGGAAGACTTTCTAAATAGCACAATTGATTAGTAAAGGCATCGCCTTGAAAGCAAAAGAGGTTATAACCCCTCTATACTTGGCACTAATCCAGCCCATAATTGAGTGTATACTGCCCCATTTGACATGTACCGTACAAAGCTCCTGCAGCAATTGGAGAGACCTCAGAGTTTTCTAACTAGGAAGATCAAGGAACTCCAGCACATGCCGTACTGTAAATTCCTACTGGGAAAAGTGCCCACGACCCTCCTGGACATGGGCAGCCATTACTAAATGCAATTTTGGATATTACACAACATTTCTATGGTATTATATTGGGCTGAAACAGCTAGGCTTGAAATTACCTCCAGCTCGATAGCTTGGTAATCTCCTATGATCCTATAATCTAGACACTCTTGTTGATAATTCCTAATCATTTGTCCATCATGTCTCCACAGTAGTTCAGAAAACCTGTTATCTGGTCCATTTCATTCCAAAAGGCATCTCAACTAGATCCAAAGAAGTCTTAAGTCCCCTTTACTCATATCTGATCAGGCCCATTATTGAATTATAATGCACCTTTTCGCATGCATTTATCTAAACACATCACACAACTTGAGAGACCTTGGAGATTCATAGCTAAAAAAAGGAGTGGTCTCATAAATTTTATTATCAGGAGAGACTGGCAGCCCTTTCTCTGTACTCAGTCTCTTACGGACTCCTCCTTGGAGATCTATGTCTAGCTTTTCGTGCCATGAAAGATCCAACCCTATTTGACCTTCTATTCCTTCACAGAACTAATGATACATCAAATATTCAGTAAAAGCAACTAAACCTTCATCAGCAAATAAATAAGACACTTTGGTATGATAGATACATAACCCAATGTATCTCTCACCTCTGGAACACATTTCCACTACATATCAAGCAATGTAGCACCCTTGTCACCTTCAAGATAAACCGAGATAATTGGATGGGCAGCCTCAAATTCTCTCCTTGTCTAGCTTGTCTTACTCTCATTGAGGCCAGAAGGAAATTTTGAAAAAGGTTTTTTGATTAGTCTTGAAATTGCCTGTAGACCACTTGTCTAGAACTTATTTATGAACCTATAAAATTAAGTACAAGAATGCAAAACTTTCTGAATCCCATCCATGGACTATAAATAATAATAAGATTTTGTTGAGTTTTAGCAACAACTGCCTTTCAACTCCATCCTGGCTACAGCCAACTTTTGAAAGGTTGGATTGCACTATACTTTGCTTTAGGACTATAAAATGTACCTCATAGCATTCTCTGTCATATTCATCCATCCATCCATCTGCAACACCTTTTCGCATTTTTGCACATGGGTTCAGGGTGTTACTTCAACAGTTACAATCATCTAGTGCCAAGGTTTACACTGCCAGGTGGATAGCCCTACCACAGTAGCTCTTCCACACCACACTCACACTTATGGTCAATTTACTGTGTCCAATCTACCTACTGTATGTCTTCGGAATGTGGAAGGAAACTGGAGCACCTGGAGGAAACCCATGCAAACACAGGGAGGACATGCAGAATCCACATAGAAGGTACCCCAGGCAAGAATCAAGCCGGGGAACCTCTTCCTTTGAGGCAACAATGCTATCCATTGTGACACTGTGCTGCCTTATTCTCTGTCATATGGTTAAGCTTAATAAAATGAACCATATTGCCACTATCACCATCAATTTATAGGTTATTAATTAGGATAAGATGTGTATGCGTGTGTGTGCGTGTGTGTGCGTGTGCGTGTGTGTGTGTGTGTGTGTGTGTGTGTGTGTGTGTGTGTGTGTGTGTGTGTGTGTGTGTGCATGCGTGCATTTGCGTAAATGCATATGTGCGTTACACACCCATAGATGGCATGCTATACATTACATCAAAGCAAAAACATGTCCACATACATTGTTTAGGAAAAGACAAAGTCTGCAGCTGTACAATGCTGAAAACCTTTGAACATATACATATTTCTCTACAATACATGCCACATATTACTTTTAGCACTTGCACTGAAATACACATTATGCAATTAATGAAAAACACACTGCTTTTTAGTCATAGGAAACAAATAAGTATATAGCATACATTTCAATTTTAACCAAGAAAATACACAGCAGTCTTGTTCTGGTAATAGATGTACAAGTATTCCTTACATTATATTAATTTCTATTGGCTACTTTGTCCATATCTCTGAACTGTACATATTTGTGCAGAATGTCCAGATTTTTGTCTCATATTTGTGGTCCATTTTTCATAAACTTGTGGTTTTCTGGCAGATCACTGAGGGTTAAAGTCAGAAAATAATGATAGTGATTTGAGTTTCAGACTTCATACCCTTTAGAAAAGTCATGCTAATGCAAAACCTGTTATGCTATTAATTTTCTAAGTTTGTAAGAGCAATATTTAAAAAGCATCCCTATTTTTGGGCCTTTGTCCCCCCATTATTGATGGCTTTGTCCAGATTTCTTGCTCCAAGAGGTTGAGAGGTATGACTTTGCCTCATAAAATATTTAAGTATGTGGTTATTTTTTTCACTACCCCAACATCTGCAACATAAAACATTTGTAGAACATATATTTTAATAAGCAAAGTACAAGTCACTTCACATCTTCACAGGTGGCATATTCTTTCTTAATGTCACTGTGTCCAGAACCTTAAACATAGCAGGTTACCTTTCCGTTGGACTGGAGAATTCAAGCCTACTTTGTTTTATAAACCTGAACTATGCATGCAAGCAACTCGGATCTATATCTGTAATTGTACTTTTTTATACATGTTATAGTCTCTTTTCATCATTCAGTACTTTATTTTTCTTCCATCCCTCATGAGCAGTATAACAAAAACACAAAAGACCCCTTTTGATCATTCCCATTTACTGCATTGGTATGGTGCTTTTAACAGTATACTGCAATATACGTTCATAATAGCATTACCTGCTAGTTAAAATGTGGCACTGTAATGATAGTGCAGATGTTTGCTCATACCTCAGTGGGTCAACAGTTGCTGCTTTTAACAGTATACTGCAATATATGTTCATAATAGCATTACCTGCTAGTTAAAAAGTGGCACTGTAATGATAGTGCAGATGTTTGCTCATACCTCAGTGGGTCAACAGTTAGTACACACCTTTGATGCTAGGAGACCAAAGGCTGTATGTTCTATTCACACTCCAGGTGACTGGATTACTTTTCAAATTGTTAATACCACAATTCAGCATTAGGAGGTGTTCCATGCCTGAGTGTACTATCTTTCAGATGAGATGTTAAACCAAGGTCCAATCTGCTTGAGTTGGTGTTAGCTCAGGTAGATGTAAACAATCCCACAGCATGTATTGAAAAGAGTAGGGCAAGTTCCCCAGTGCCTAGCCAAATTTCCTCTAATAGTTTAAATGACATTTCTGGTCTCCCCTGAAAAGAGGCAAATATTCTAGTGAGACTAACCTGCTAATCAAAGGATAAATAAAAAATAAGCAAATATTGGTCTAGCTGTGTCTATCACTTCTACTATATAAGCGAAACAGCAAAACTCAAACCACTCTACACACTGCAATGCCCTTCTGCCAGCCCATAATAACCTCTAACTAATGAATCCCACCAAACTACAAATGCTCTACCAATGGGAAGATATGTTTGGGAGTAATAAGCGTGAAACTCAGGCACCATCACAACCTAACTGTAACTGGTACTCTATGGCTGACACACCCCAAACAGTCAGAGCATGCCTTCCTGTATGCCTCTCTGAGAACAAGTCATTTCTACACAGTGGGTGTAAGCATCTCTGAGAACAAATAATTTCTAAGCAGTGGGTGTAAGCATCTCTGAGAACAAGTCATTTCTAAGCAGTGGGCGTAAGCATCTCTGAGAACAAGTCATTTCTAAGCATGGGTGTAAGCATCTCTGAGAACAAGTCATTTCTAAGCATGGTTGTAAGCATCTCTGAGAACAAGTCATTTCTAAGCAGTGGGTGTAAGCATCTCTGAGAACAAGTCATTTCTAAGCAGTGGGTGTAAGCATCTCTGAGAACAAGTCATTTCTAAGCAGTGGGTGCAAGAATCTCTGAGAACAAGTCATTTCTAAGCAGTGGGTGTAGGCCAAGTGCTATGATTTGGCACTCATGTACACCCTAATCCCCACACCTGCACTGGAACAATAACGGTAGCCAGTGCAGGCAGGAGAAGCATAGAGAAGTTGAGAGCAGCTGCTTGCAACTGCAGCCACACTAAGATTTCTAGTGTCAGCTGTGATGTACAGCTTAGGGAGGTGTTTAAAGTGTAAAATAAATACGTAAAACATGATCAGACAGTGTATCGTTATGTGTCAAAACCTTGTTGCATTATAAATAGAATCCAAATAATAAATACATAGATGCTGGGGACAGAAAACATCTGTAAAGTTACTGGGTCTCCAGAAACCTCTTAAAGAAGTCAGTGGTAGTGTTAATCTATAACTGATATGGCAGGAAAATCCATAAAACATATCCCTGGTAAGAGACAAAAAGGTGAACAATACTATTCAGATGCATTTTTAGAATAACCAGCGGTTTCTACAGGCCAGCAGAGAACCAGACACTTCTTTATATCTGCTGGACTCAAACTGTGCAGGACAAGATAAGGTAGAGCAAACACCCTATACATGATTGTCAAAGAGATCAGCAAGCAGTGCAATTTATGTAACATGGTGGTGGAGGGGGGTGATGTGGTCATGTATTGACAGTACAGTTTATGTAATGGGGGTAATGTGGTTGCATATTAACAGTGCAGTTAATGTAGAATAGGGGTGATGTGGTCGCATATTGACATGCCAAACAGAAGTCTCACTGCTCAGTCCTGCACCAGCAGGGGACCACTGAGCTGAGCAGAAAGAAACCCCAGGTAAATATATTACAGTGATCTAAGAAGGCCAAAATCAGTGCATGGCTCACAGTACAATGGACACCTGGTAGAAGAAAGTACTTTACATGGGTAATATTTCACAGATGAAAACAAAATGTTTTGGCCATATTTGTTTTCTACTTTTGGATAATAATTCAGGAGAACTTCAAGACTACAGACCTTTGAGTCAAGCTATAACCTACTTCCACTGCAAGCAATCACGGGGCTTATCTTTGGATGAGATGTTAGACTGAGGTCCCATCTGCTTGAGTTAGTGGTAGCTCAGGTGAATGTAAAAGATTCCATGGCACCTACTGAAAAGAGTAGGGGAAGCTCCCTGATGCCCTGGTCAAATTTCCCCGAATAGTATAAATACCACCTCAGGTCTTCCCAGAAAAGAGGCCACTAACCTAGTGGGACTGACACGGTCAACAAAGAATGAAGAAATAAAAACTAAATACACAAATGTACAAGATGAGGAATGAAAATATGGCAAACATAATGAAAGCTTCATTTACTCATCTTTTTCAAATTTAGGTCAGTTTGTAGTGAAGACATTACCCTGGGGGTTTATGATTGCTACCATTTTCTAAAGAGAAGAAGATACATATGTCTGAGTAAAATGAGCATAAGTATGAGAATATTGCAGATATCACTGCTCTAAAACAGACTCCCCATCTATGGAAAACAAAGGTCATCCCTATCCATATTCAAGTGCAATTTGGATCTGTGGATGTGAGTCAAAAAATTCACCTCAGGACTGCCCCCTGGACAGAAGCAGCCAAATGCTTTATCCCATACACTGGTCCCTTCAAATTACATATGGCATGATCCCACGTATTCTCATTGGGGGGTAATATGTAATTATTGACCATGAGATGAGTAAGGCCAGTCTAACACCAAATGGGATAGGCTAATCTGAGCACCTAAAGGAAATTGGCCAGGCTTAAAGTTGACCACAAAGGCAGCTAATCTAATACTTACCTATGAATCTACAAACCTGTAATTCAGCCCACTACTTTGAATAGCATCAAAAGGGGAAATCCACACTACAAACAGCTGAGCCCTGTGGAATTCCACACTGTAAATGGTAAATCTTGCACAAATTAATGACTAAGATTATCCTATCCAAGATGTTGGGTGAAACAGAGGAAAAATCAAGATATTGGGTGAGAGTGGGGAAAACTGGCTCAGGTACTCATAGCAGTATGGAGAGAATGGCATATCCCAGTTGACTGGAGAATAAGCATACTAGTTCCAGTGTTGAAGAACAAAGGGTACATTCACAACTGTGGGCAGTACAGAGATATCAAACTTCTATTGCACTGCATGAAAGTTCTGGAGAAGGTGATTGATAAATGAATACACAAAGTAGTAGAAAGTAAGACAGAAAATGAGTAGTTCAGATTAAGAGCAGGATGCAGCACAATTGACCCAATGTTTGCAGTGAGACAGATACTTGGGAAGAAGCTAGAAACGAGGAAAGAGTCAAACTGGCCATTGATAGACTTGGAGAATGCATATGATAAGGTCCCAGGAAAGCTGATTTGGACAATCCTGCTGTAGTTCAAAGTCCCAGAAACATTGTTAGAATTAGTGCAAGCTATGTACAAGGACCCAGTGACTCAAGTACAAACAGTGTTCGGTTTTACAGTGGGGTTACAGTGGGAATGGGTGTACATCATGGTTCAGCTCTGAGCCCACTGCTGGTCATACTGGTGATGGACAACATTAGCAATCAAGTCAGAAGGGACAGATCAACAAAGCTGCTGTATGCAGACGATGTAGCATTACAGGCAGACTCTGAGCAAGAACTTCAGCAAATGGTAGGGGAATTGGATACAGAACTGAAGACATGTGGGATGAAACTGAGTACAGATAAGACAGTTGTAATGACAACAAATGGGGGAATCAGAAGAAACTGAAAATTGAGATAGAAGGGAAAGAGTAGAACAGTTTTGACAGCTTCAAGTATCAGGGAGGGGTGGCTGAGGAGAAGGGAAGTCTGAATGAAAAGGTCAAAGCTAGAATCAGAGGGGCTTCAGCCAACTGGCATAGCATGTCAGGGGTAGTGTATGACAGAAGCATGGATACACTCCAAAACCCAACGGACCACTCTGTAGATGAAAAATGAAACACTTGAAACGATAAAAATCCAATTTCGTATGTTTAATTTAAGCACAACACACAGGCATTTCATCAGTAACACTACCAACTTCCTCAGAAACGGAAACAGCGTCACACAGTCAGAACTTCTATATATACTCAAAACAAAGTTGTCACATGTTCTTTAAGGTCTGCGAGACCGCATTGAAACCCTCATAAAACATACTAAGTAAATAAAAACTAGTGCACTCCTTATAAAATAGAGGGCTACAACTTAAAACTGTGGAAATGTAAATCCCCCAGTAATTCAAAAATAAAAACTTATGATAAACAGGCTTACAATAAATAACCGACTATAAGGTGCTTAGCCATATATTCTTTCAAGCTGACATGCTTAAATGTTTTGCCAACTTTTTTAAGTACTTAGGCACATACATGAAAACTCTGGTGTAAATTTGTGTCCGCCCATCTATCATCAAGACTAGCCTTAATGATAGCCAAAGTAGCACTTTGACATGTAGAGAATAATTAATTTTGTAGGCTGAGTCTATGTTCAGTTAGGAACTATTATTGCTTATCATGATTATTATTGCCTGTTTGATATCTCACTTTGGTCATGACTGAAACATATTTGAAAATCACACAGGGAATCTTTCACTGAAACTATCAGAAATGCCTGAATAGATAAAAAAGAAGAAAGAAAGAAATATGATCACATTGTGCATATGATAGTATGAAGAGAAAGATTATGGTGTATTTCTCTTTATAACCATTGACATTCATATGAATCAAAAAGAGTTGGTAAACAAAACTAACACATTAATTCTATTTTTTATAAATAGAAAGCTAATGTTTGTGTATATGCATGTAGAAATACATGGATTGAAGCAAAAGGTACATATAAGTAGTGCCAGATTAAAAGTAAATACACAAAATAAAATAAAATAAAATAAAAATAAGTGTGGTGCAATTGGACTGTCTACTGAAAGGAAAATGTCAACCCAGCTGTACAAATAGGCAGCTCTTTGCATGGCAATGGGGCTTGGGGAAGAGAGAAATAGGGAATATTTATCTACCATTCATTGCCCCCAGCCTTATATAGTAGAAGTTATTCAAAAAGGGGTAGTGCTGACTCTTAGTAGGAATTTTCATGGGTCATTGTGTCTAATTCGCTCCTAGTTTCATGTAATGGAGCTCCATATGCATCTGAAATGAATAAGTGCTAGTATTAAGCAACAGTGATCACTGCATACATGGCTACATTATCTCTTTTAATATGTTTTATTTCTTTTAGAGTTTCACATCTAGTAAAGTCCATGGGAGTAGCCAGGCCTACTCAGTGTGCTCAAATGACATTTTTTTTTCTGAGCAACTGTTAGAAAAAGTGAGGCTTATAGAGGTCAGAATATGCCTATGTCTATAACTCTCTAAATCAAATACCTGCAACAAAGATCTGTACACAGCTTGCTTAGTAATAAAGTCTGATCATTTTATGAAGAACTTATTTTAATTGCTGTAGGGGCAACAGCTAGACAAGATCTACCATTCCTTCAGTATCTGAGGGGAAACACTTGGAGAAATGTCCATGCTCTGAACATAATATGGGGGTAAGAGTACAAGGCCATAAGTATAAAATGAAAATTTCTGGCTGCACCACTTGTAAAGTTGGATGGAAAGATCAACCAGGCAATTCAATAAACTCCATGTAGGCTTCACTCAAAACCTACATGAGGTTTACATGTTTGAGTGGTGAGCAGCAGTGCTGATTACTTATTTATGCCACACACCATGTTTAAACATAAACAAGCATGGTTTTGTAGCTAGCAACAGTGTTGCTGATGAGGAAGCTGTGTAAAGTAACACGGGTAGTAGCAGACATGTAGACCTGTTTACCTATGGACAAATTAGATCTGTGGGATTGAATGGAATGCCACAATGATTACCAGGGTTAGTAATATAGCAATGTATATGGTCCAAACACAGTGTATACAGTGCAGAGTATTGTGGAGTCCCATTTCAGGCATTCTGTACAAAAGTTGTGTAAATGATCTGTAATGGACTGCTATTTAAAATAAATTGTCAGTGGAAGTGTGTGTATTGAATAGGGACACACAGATGAATTGTAAGAATTAACACAGGGAAAGAGGACAGGTGAAACATTGTAATGTACAGCACATGAGGACATAAAAATTAAGATAGTTGTAGCAGAAATACTAATCACGTATCGAAATGATGCAGTATGGACTGTGCAGTGGAAATGTATATTATGTGGCTGTCACACAAGGTGACATAACAATGAGAAGGATGTCTTTCCGATATAAGCATCTGATATGAACAATGGAGAGGACATTTATCAGGGATGTTATATACAATAGGGGTTAGGTGCATATTGTGAAGCTGTGCAAAATGAGTTGTCTGAATATGACTGTAATGTCAGCAGAAGTCTCCACAAAGTGGGACACATAGTTACAGGCTGATGAATAACAGTAAACTGAAGCATGCATAATCATGGAGAATATCAAAATATTTCCACCAGTAGTCCCATGTCTGTAACATAACATATGTGATTGTGAGCGATCATAGATAATGTACAACCATTATGAAATGTCAGCAATGTATGAAGGTAATCAAGCACACCATCCTGATGCTGTAACATCTGTGGAAGTGCGAAAAGGGAAACTGCTATACCAGTATGTGACATTATGATCACTCCAGGCTACTTGACAGATGTGCATGGCATATGTATGGCACAATGCACACTGTCACAAATGTAACCCATACCATCAGTGTTGTCAAACATCTATGTATGTACTGTGTATATCACTGGAACAGGTGTCACACGTAAATCTGTTATATCACCTTGATGGGGGTTCTGCACCCTCAGACAATAAGGTTTATGCAACAAAAAGAATACCTAGGTATAACCAATAAGATATCTAAGAGTTCACTGCGACAAAGGTGGTGCACTTGAGTTACACATCCCTGGAAGATATGTAGGGAGGTACATGAAGAAGGGTGCATTATACTCAGTTATTGGTGAGATAAAGGCTGTGAACTGTGGAAGGATAATGGCCTTTGATGTGGATGTCCTGCATATACTCAGGAGTTGTGTTACATACAAGAGAGTAGTCACTACTGTGGACACATGGTGGTGGACGTTCCACATACAATCTACCTCAGTACACAGGTCAATTACCATTTGTTCTGCTCTTAGGGGTGTGATGTCTACAATATCACTGGGTTGCATGTTTGCTTTCATAATGCAAGAAATCTCCCATGTTTTTGTTTCATCCCATGTGTCTTCATGGCTGCGGCATCAATATTTGGCATGTGATGATGCTGTCTGTATTACACTAATATCGCAGCAGAAGCCTTACTTGGAGAGTATTGGACAACAGCTTAAAGGTGATGACATCAGCAGAGTCTGGTGAGGAGAATATGGTAATAGCAGTACCCCATATGATTGTGTAAAATGTTCTCTAATGTCAAACAAATGCACAAGCACACACAGATACACACAACACAGTTGACTGCAGTGAGAACAGAAACGTTACCAATCTAAGTACACAGACTACAGAAATCATACTTTATGCAAATGCCACTGCACAAGTCTGATTTTTTACAAGGCTTCAAGAGAATTTATAGTGGATGACATCATCATTGGATGTTTAAGAGAAGATGTTGGGAGGCCTGCATAAAATGGATGTGTAGGCATGTCCAACTGTGAAAATATTGATACTCCATGAGATTGTAGTGGTGACTGCAGGATTCACAATGATGCTGTTCTAAACACACACACACACACACACACACACACACACACACACACACACACACACACACACACACACACGCACGCACACGCACACACACACACACACACACACACACACACACACACACACACACACACACACCAGTTGATTGCAGTGAGAACAGAACCCATACTTAAGTACACAGACTACAGAACTGAGTACTTTATGCAAGCACCACATTACAAGTCTGACTTTTACAAGTCTGTAGGACAATTTAAAGTAGATGACATCATCATTGTATGTTTGAGAGCTGATTTTGAGTGGTCTGTCTAAAATGGATAGTTAGCCATGTACAACTGTCAAGATCTTAAAGTTATGCATGTTACCAGATTGAGTGTGCAATGTGTAGAATTTGATTTTATGTTTGCAATGTGCAGTTATACTTTAAGATACAACTTTCCAAACTATATGCAAACAGTTATCCACATTACTGCAACTACTGAAAAATCTGATGTGCATGGGATATAAGAAAGCATTTATTTATTTCTATAGTGTAGTTGATATATTTGTGAAGAAGTACTGAGAGACCAAATTTGCAGTGCATGGGAGAAGGTAACATATGGCTGCAGTGTAAGTATATATTGTTTTCTGAAAACATGCCTTCCCTTTGTTTGTGTTTTTACATGTACTTTCATGGGATGAAGACTACATGTACAGTAAACATAAGTAATACATGTTATTGTGCACATTCCATAGTGCATTGTCAAGCAGCTGGGTTGCATGATTGATGGCAAAGTGTTTGCCTGTGTGAGATGCACATTTATACTGCTTTTCCCATTTCTGCATAGTTCAGCACCAAGCAAATGTGACCCTTATTTATAAGTTTCTGAGAGTTCTGAGTACTGAGTGAATGAAATACACCTGCTGCTTAGATGACTCTATGGCAGCTGATGTAAGTGCACTGACATATTTCTTTTGGAGCCCAGAAGATATAGTGCTCAAATTCAGGTGTATCTAATAGTTGTAAATAAGTGTATATAATGCAATGAAAAAAATCTTTATTATACATTCACTGTGGGTTATCTCTGTGCAGTGTGTTTAAGTGGCATTGTATGGAGGTAACCACACCAAGGAAGAGCTGTTCACAGTTGCTTGGAATTGGAGCGCAATGTCAAACTCTGTGCAAACACAGAGGCTGAAGAGTGTAGGACTCCATATCTTTTTTATTTACTTATGTGTGTTGTGCCTTATTCTATTTTTGGCCAGCTAAAAGGTGTTAAAATGGAGTAGCTAGGAAAGAGGTGAAATGAGGGCAAACAGAAGGAAGAACAAAGGGAAAGGAATATAGGAATGTGCAGGAAGGATATAGGAAAGAACCAAAGCTATACACTTTTTCAGCACTGTAAAATGAAAATATGTACAGAATATTAGCTGAATTTGGACTGTCACCTCAACAAAGAGGGGTGACAACAACACAATCACATAGAGCCAATTGGACCAAATCAGGTGTGTCAAGAAGATATGTGTGTAAAGCGGAGAGCTCTGTATGGGATGATATTATTTGTGGGACAGGTGCCCATTTTTGTAACTTCAGTAAAAGAGGAATGTTGGGAAGGGACATTGGTATTTCTGGGTGAGTTAAGTAGGGTATGTGAGGAAGCAGATGCAAACAAAAAGGACAAGCAAGACAAGACACAGGGACAGTGAAGGACACAAAAGGTTGGGGGACACCATGATTGGGGTTAGGGAAGAGACAACAGAGGCCCATGACCATCAAACATGAGGACATGAGGACATTGAAAATGTAGTCATCACCCACAGGGCTGCCACCATCCCTTTACTCTGCTGGCTGTTGGAGTGCTTGATGTCTTGTCCTGTGGACCATAATTAGAGCAGCTTTTCCATCCAGCATAGGTGTGCACCAATGGTGATGTGCATGATTGTATGCACCAACCCTGGCATCTCCTGGAGGGTGATAAAATCCTCACTTTCACTAGTACTCCCACTGGGTATCATTGCACTAGCTGCTGGGGTAGTGCTACCTGAGGGCACAGGTAGTGCAGGGGTAGCAGAGGCAGTACTATCAGGTTGGGTCCCAGATGTGCTGGACATTGGTGCCAGAGCAGGGGCAGGCTGAGACAATGGGGCTGGCCTACTTTCATGTGCTGTAAAGCATTTTGTGATTTGTCAGAGTTGGATGCAATGGAAATGTTTTTATGACACATAGAAAAAAAGAGATAAGGATTGGGGTGAGAGAAAATTAAATAGATAAAATTAGTACAATCATATGTGACTTACAATGCATTATCACAATAATAACAGTATTTTATCTGAACTTTTACATTTAAGTATACTTCTTACCCAACTACAAACTATAATTAATGATTGCTCAAAGTAATCCTTGCAATGTGTAGGTACTGCGCATATGCTTGGTCCAGTTATACAGATTAAGTTAACAGCAGGGCATTTCATAGGTTTATAGGTTCATAGGTGTGTACTAGGCTAATGGCCCTGGAGCCTTTACAAGTCTAGCCCATAGGATTACCCTGGCATCGTGCCACCTGAACTTAGTTCCCAGTGCCTCTGTCAAGTAAAGTCACTGGAGTGATCCCTGGGGTGAATTTTTTTTCCCATCCACTCATCAAGATTTCTCTTAAAGATGACCAGTGAGGTGCTCTGCTTGACATGTATGGGAAGTCTATTCCATAGCATGGGCAGTCTCTGGGTTATGAACCTGTCCCTCCAGCATGTTCTGTTGATTGTGTTAATTAGGTTGAGGTCTCTGGAGCATGTGGTGCGTAGGGATTAGGATTTCTTTAGATGTAGCATTTCTAACAGACCTGGGTCAGACATGGCTTTGTAAGTCAAGCAGAGATCACCTCTAAGTAGGCGATATGAGACAGAGAATAGTTGGAGTTTTTTGAGTCTATCCATTTAGGACAAATGTTTAAGGCCTAGGATTCTCTTTGTGAGGTACTTTTGCAGCCTCTCCAGTTGTTGCAGGTGTGTAGTGAGCTACATGCCAACTGGGGCATTGTACTCAATGATTGGCCTAATGAGGGAAGAGTAGAGGGAGACAATGACCTCTTTCTTCTTGGATGCCAACCCTTAGTAGTAAGATGTGCCACATAGAAGGACATTCTGACAAGAGTGGCAATGTGGTGGTCAAAGGAGAGGTTGCTGTCAACCTATGTTCCTGGATTTCTTATAATGCCTTCTGTGTTCAGTGGACTACCATCAATGTGGTAATTCATGGGAACCATGTTTTTCCCAAAGGGGATGATGACACATTTTTTGGCATTGAGCTTAAGGCCATGGTTCTGACACCAGTTGTTGGTCTCAGTGAGGCCTTTCTGTAGGATGTCAACATCACTTGGGGACTTAATAATAGCTCCCAACTTGCAATCGTCTGCAAACTTTGTCAGTCAGAGTCCCTTTGTGTTGGCCTGAACTTCAGAGAAGTAGATACCAAACAGGAGAGGACCCAGGCCCAAACCCTGTGGTACTCCACTCAGGACTGGTCGACAGTCTGACTTGGAGTCAGCTACTTTCACACTGTTGGTTCTACCTGTGAGCCAGTTTGCAACCCACATAGTGATATAGGGGTTGATGCCTAGTGTAGTGAGATTTTCTATGATTCCTGCATGGGGAATGGTATCAAAGGCCTTGGCCAGATCAACGTAGGTTGTATGAACCACCTTGCTTTCATCCACAGCTCTGGTGACTGACTTAAAGAAGTCAACCAAGTTGAGCAGGCATGTACAAACTCATTTACGTAATATTTTTAAAAGATTGAGGATTGCACTATGTTATACTTGTTGCTTGTAATATTTTAACCCACAACATCTGACTACAGTCTTACACTTGTTAACCACCTTGCAATGCTGCTTAGCATGTTTTCAGTGTGCCCAACAGAATTGATAGAATGCATCCATTTTGAATTGTCTAACGTCTACTTCCTCTTTGCAAGTGTTCTGGACCTGTAGGTGTTGTGGAAGGTTGCTAACCACCATGCAACATCATTAAGTGTAATTGAGCGATGGAAACCAAAAAATACAACAGTATATCCTTTTTGAAATTCAGAGTGTCTGCATCCTGTGTGCATCTGTTCTGTCTTCTTCATGTGTGGGCCATTACTCCAAATTTGCATGTTCATAAGCATCCCACAAACAAGGCAAGCAGAGCTAAACTTGTTTTAGCCTTGTTAGTAGTGTTTATTAGGACATGAACCCTGATCTACAGATAGTATATGCTGTGTGTATCTATATGTTTAGCAGATGTGCTATACACACAAGTCATTCACAGATGCAGCTGATGTATCGGATATTGAGGAAGTACTTTACATGACATTTATTGTGTTAATCCATTTTGCGTGTTTACGCTAAACCATGCACAGTTCAAATACTGGCATTAACAAAAAAAAGAAAAGAAATCTGTAAAATAAACAACACTGCAAAATATATTTCAGTACACATGAAAGATGTTTACACAAGTCTGGATTTGAACTCTCACACCAATGAACCTTCAAAACACAGTAAGGGTGTCTTATCCATGTTTGCCACAGAAACAGCTTTGTAGCAGAGAAAGAAAATCATTTTGCATACAAGCAAGTGCAAGATCATCCACAGTATTAACAAGACAACACTTCTACACTTCTGAGTTGTTTCTACATGTATTAATTTCAGATGTAGTGCAATGAGTGATCACACAAACATTTATAACTATTGCTTGTAGAAATGCAGCTCTGTCTTATCTTTGTGTATGCTGCTCATTCTTCATTTATCTGAACAGTAATCTGAGACATGCAGTCCATAAGGCATTTTGTATCATTGTCCTAAAAATGTGTGAGAATATTAAATGGTAATAATATAGAGTTTTTAACAAATGCAGAGGAGGTTGGATGTTACTGAACAGAAACTGTAAAATGTGTGCTGCTTACTTACACTTAAAACCTCAATGCAATTATTTCTACACTTTTTAAGTCTAACCTGGCTGACACACCCACTGGAGGTAAGGGAGTCTAAATTGCTGTTGTGTTTTCCTTCACCCTACCAGTAATCCTTCATGGTTGCAATCCATTAGCTAAAAACACTGAGGGAGTGCCTGCACTATGTTTACATCAGCTACACCGAGCCAAGAAATTTGGGATTCAGCAGTTCTTACAAGGTCACAACTCATCTGCATCTCCACTGTGCTCAAAGTCTTGAATCTACACTATAAAAAGGGAACTGTGTAGCTAGGTAACCTGAAGGTGAGAAGACTTGTTTATGTGGCTAACAAAGAAGAAGATTGCTATTGTTTTAGATTAATCTGTACAGAAGACTACTGATCTTGATAAGGTATGATAGCATTTTCAGTTATATAGTGGATATGCTCAGATGTCACTTATAAAAATATTTTTATATATTCATTAGCAAATCCTACTGTTATCTATATGTACTTCTTAGACATTTGCTGATGGCATAAGCATTTTTGTCAGGGCATTTTACTTTCTCAGATATGCAGCCTTATTAACTGTCATCACAAGTGTTAATGTTACACTTCTTTCTCTTTCCACCCTTCTATTGTTATTTCATTGAAATGTAAATGTCCTTTGTCAATGACACAGGGGCCTTCTAGGATGGCCCATACACACCACTGCGGGAGTGCTGGCCACAGGTAGAGGTGACTGGCAATTGCATAAATATGATTGTTCTGTGGTAAATGTATACACATGTTTTCTGGGACAGTTTCTTTTATAGCACTTATAACAGTTCACTGATGTTTTATTCCTTTTTTTGGTAGCAAAATGTCATTTGCCTGTTGTATTTTTTTTGGGGGGGGCAAGTTCCATTTCTGTGATGGCACAAACAAATTTGTTCATACAGAGGTTTGCTTTGCTATTGTTACTCCCCTTGTTTTGAATCCAGCCTTGCTATGTGTGTGACTGTGATATCCTACAACCAAGTAAATCCTTTTTTGTATTTGAATATCTTGAAAGTTTTTTGTTTCTCCAGTAGGTAATATTGAAAAAAATTCTGCTTATGTGATATAGCTAAGCAGCACTTTTATTTATGTGATATTTATGCACACTATCCTTCTTTTGTAGTTTTATGTTACCTAGGACTGTAGCACCCAGGCATCACAATCCCCACAAACCCCCCTTCAGTGACCCCGAGAATGATGTCATTGTCCAAGCATTAAGGCAAAATGGTGGCTTTCTGCTTGAGAGAACCTGTGGGGATATGTCAAGAAGAATGCAAATTTGGCAACAGATAGTGGATGATGTCAACGCTGTTGGGGGCTGCAGCAGGACATATGAACAGGTGCGTCACAGGGCCACTGACATGATTTAATCAGCTACAATAAAAGTAGCTGCAATGGCCCATGTACAGATGGCTATTAGGGGGGGAGCTGCTACAGAGCAAACCTTTTCACTTAATGAAGAGTTCTTGTCCACTTTCTGGGATCCAGAGAGCTCAGTGTAAAGTGCACAACAGCATGTAATTAATGTTGGTGCTGCTGTTTCAAGGAGGACAAGTATGTCCCAGGAGAAGCTACCAAGTAGACTTACCTATGTCAATTGTTAAATATTTCTTGTATAGTAAAATATTGACATCAATATTTAAGTTTGATTAACTTTTTTTTGAGGAGGAACTAGTTATAGATTTATATAGTTAACACACTTTCTTCATTACACATGGGCTTAGGGTGGACGTGTCATCTAAGTTTCTGTTAAATGTATTGTTAATAGACATATAAAGGGCCAAACGTTTTTCACATCCTGTGTTACTGTTAATTGTGATGATGATGTCCTTACATTTTGCTTAACTTTTTCCAGAACCATCCTCCCTAGAAAGTGTGGAGTCATCTGCACATGGTAAACCAAACATTTTTATTTCAGTACTGATGAGCAGTTCACAGAAATATTTATTTTATCTGCATGTGTGATGTGGTCTATTGCTTGATAGCAGACACATGTATTCGCATAAGTCACTGCTGTGTGTACTGCTGTACTGTCTATAATAGTGGCACCACTCAGTTTATTAGCATATATTTAACTGTAGTAGTTAGCTATTAATTTCTTTCCTGTACTTGTTGCCTATTATCACAGGTGATCCTGAGACTGGAAGTGTAAAACTCTTACAATCTTATGTCAGAGTATCAGCAAACTCTGATGATAATGGTGGGCAAACAGAGAAGCAGTCAGGGTGCAAGGGGTGAATCTGACAGTGAGGTTGACATTCAGCCATCCCCTGTAATTCCATTAGACACAGCCAGTAGGTCTATGCCAACCAATTCCAGTGAGCCCTCAGATAATTGACAGGTGGAGGGTGAGACACTCGATCAAGGTAGTGTAGTTACTGTGGCTTCAGTGCCTGTTGATTGTGGCTGCAGCCAAAGTGTGGGTGAGTTGCCACACAGGAGAGTTGTTAGGGTGCTTGTAGGAGGCTTGCTATCCATCTTCCACCTTATCCAAGTGTGACTTTTCATGCCACTCGTATGTTTTGGGCCATCATGGAGGCACAGGCATGTTCCAATAGGGCTTCCGAAGAACTGCTTATGATTGTAGATGTGGCACAGTCTGACATACATGACTGCCTCAACCATGTTAGTGGATCAGATGAATTACATGTTGTAGCTTTCAGTGTTTGTGAATGTCTACTGGGAGGAGGACAGCATCCATGTGATCACAAGTCAGCCACATCATCTGATGTTAGCCGATGTGGCCATGCCCAAGCATACTCCATAGAGACACTGCTTCCACTGCTCCATCAGTAGTTGAGGTGTCCACCCCCAGACTTTGCAGGCCATGGGGTTGTGGTACTGGGTGTACTCATGAGAAAAACTCATCCAGCAGATATCAGTGACATTCAGGTAGCAGCAGTGACTCTGACCATGGATGTAGATGTGTCAGTGCAATGCCTGGAAGACACAGTTCTCGTGATCGGGTATGACAATGATGATCGGGTATGATGATGATGAAGTGCTATTTCTGTCATGCACAGTTCACACCTGTCTGAAATACCAAGATGTAGACCAGACACTCACACACCAATTTCACCTGGAGTGCCCATACAGACAGACACACACACACACTTACTTACTGGTTCCGTCTTGAGGCTTAAAGCTCATTCTGTCTCAGTGGCGATCTGATACTTTATCCAGATGTCTGCCTGTTTCTCTTTCTGACTCACATGAACTCACTTACATTTTGTGTCAGCCTAGGCATCCTGCCCCCCACATATAACTTCATGTGTAAGTGATGATAACTGTGCCATATCCTTGCTTTCTGTCTTTTAAATTCTGGAATACATAAACATTGTGTCTGATGCTCAGGGTGCATAGTTGACAGTGCTTAGTATATATATATATATATATATATATATATATATATATATATATATATATATATATATGTGTGTGTGTGTGTGTGTGTGTGTGTGTGTGTGTGTGTTTGTGATGCTGTTTTGTTAATTGTACTGCTTTCTTACATGTATTTGTAATGTGTACATGCCTCCCACTCTCTTACAGCAACAAATATGGACCAAGCCATAAATAAAAGTGGGACAAAGGCTAACCAATAGAGAGAATTTTTAAATATTTTGGTCTTACAAAGTTATACAGTTGATAGAAACAAGTTTTTGCATCACTACTTTTAAGGTATTTCTGAGGGATATGAAATCTGAAACTGAAATGTGTATCATTAATTTCTAACTTCTTTTTTGTAGTGATTTGACAGTATAAAAGTATGTGGCCAAACTGAGAACATCTGGTTACCATTAGTACTTTTGAGAGGTATGAATGTGTGAATTTTTGATGCCTGAGGCTTATTATTTGATAGAGGACATATGTATTCTTATAAGTCACTGCTGTCAAATGTTGAAGTCATTGCTGTACAAATCAACCACCTTTTGCTTACTTGCATTACGAAGTTACAGTATGCAAGGATACACCATTCATTTGTATTATTACATATTTTATTAATATTCCAGGTTCAACACTTACTTTGTAAATCCAGCAGTTGCTACAGTTTTAGTTCAGGCTTAGTCTGATGCTAGGAGTACACAGCCAATACATGGGGAGGTAAACATTGTGAGTATTGCCTGGCATCAATGTTACTATATGTATGTGCATAGGATGAAGGTTTTACCTCCTTAGATGGTAAGTGAGTGTGCTATGCATTGCCTCTTCACCAATGTGAGGGCATATTGAGCATGCCTTTGTCTACCTACATCCACAGCAGCTGCTGGTTCCCCCTCTAACTCCTCACCTGCATGTGGCTGTGGTGACCTTGCCAGTGGTGGTGGGATGTGTGCCCATTCCTGTTGTTGATCCTGCTGAAGCTATTTTCTCAGGATGATGTTGTGAACCATGGCACAGACAGACAAGATTTCAGCACATGTATGTGGATTGTACTGCAGGGCTCCCACAGATGTATCTAGCACTGGAACTGTGACTTCAGCAGCCCAAAGACATGCTCTATGATATTTCTGGTGTGAGCATATGCCATATTATAGCATTCTTCAGTTAGTGTGTGTGTATTTCTGATGGATGTTATCAGCTGTGGTTGTAGTGCATAGCATGCATCCCCCAGTAAATGACTTGTCGGATATCACCCCTGGTAAACATCTCATAAAATTGGGAGTTATGCCAGATATGTGAATCGTGGTATCTGCCCGGGTTGCCAGCAAACACATTCAAGATTATTCCTTAGCGTTTCACATGGCTTGGCAATTAATGGAGTAGTAGCCCTTTCTGTTTGTGTACACCCTTCCCTGTTCCCCAGGTGTTGCCTTGATTTCTTTATGTGTTTAGTCTATGGCACCCAGTACTAAAGGGTAGTATGCTACAGGGTAGAACTGCTGCATATATGTGGCCCTGTCCTCAGGTGTAAGGGGAAAATGTATGTAGTCACTGGCATGTTACAGCTTAGCATTCAGGAATTGATGGAGGATCCAGGATGCTGATGCCTGTGACATCCCCCAGCATGTCCCCCATTGGTCTCTGAAAGGTTCCTGTAGCTAAAATTCTAAGTGCAACACATACCTTTGTCAACACCACATTGATTCCCCTCAGTTTGCCATTGGTCTGAGTTGAGGATGACACTGTAGTGCTCTACAATTTCCACCTCATGCAGATTGTGAGAAGTTGAACTAGGTCTAAAAACTCTTCTTCTTGGCTGAGGTTTATTAGCAGCAGCAGAGACTTCAGCCTGTTGGGCATACACATGAATTAAAGCAACAGCAGCCCCTAACATTCTTTCTGCATAGACTCCTTTCCATGGCTATATTCCAATCGGCTTTAGAATTCACAGGAAAAAACAGCATGGTTGATTTATAGTTTGTTGAATAGCTCCTCCATCATGAATTGGTTGAGTAGCATGCAATTCAGCTGCTTATGCTGTAATTACCATATCACAGTGCTTACTGTGTTTGCACAGCTCTACATGGTGTGGAGCCTCTTTACTGAATCCAAAATGGTGCACTATCATGTGTGCATTATGTCACGATGCACACATGGTCTTAGGTTCATAGGACAATACTAGGCTATTGGCCCGGAGGTCCTTATAAGCCTAGCCAAGAATTTTGCCCATGTTGACCATGTAGGGTTTTATTGAATCTGCCCCTAATTCTTTTCTATTTAAGTGATCATTCTTTTTATTAAAGTTAGCTTTTGTTTGTGTGTTTGTTTGTTTTTTAATTGTACATATATGTCTATCGAAAACATTAATAAAATACAGTATTTAAACCAGTGAGTATATTAAATTAATCAACAAACTTGTATGATTGACATTACTTGACATGAATTCTATTCCACATATATGTTCAAGAGCAACAACATTAGTGTAATTAAAGGATATTGCCAGTTATATCTTGAGAGAAAGAAGAAAGGAGAAAAAATAAGTATTTATGTCCGACAAAGTCCACTTATAATAATACATCACACTATAGTTATAAGTTAGACCAAAGAAAACTGCATTAGTGTATTCATCTTAGATCAATAAGAATGCATTTAATAATATTTTGGTAACACCATAATAACAGTATAAGAAGTTTCGCTGTACAATTAACCTTGATATCAAATTAACTAAGTTTACCCTTGTTATGTCTATATAGTCTGATTGGTCATTTGTTTAAGTTAATTGGTTTTATTTTCTTTACTGTTGTATTAGGTTGAGTGTGGGGATTAAGCAACTTATACTGAAGTTCTGAGATTAGGTCCTATTGCAAATAGGTTTAGGGATAAAGTCCAAAAACAATTTATGGTTGGGATGAGGTTTGCTCCAATCTAATAAAGACAAATACAACTGATTCCAAAAAAGGCTTGCATGGTTCCATATGCAAAATATGTAAACAAATCATAGGAAATACAAGGCTATTATACAAGAGGGCAAGTGTGCTTTGCCAAAAATCAGCGTTAGGCCCTTCAAACCTTTTCAAGGAGGGCAAGGCCTGTAAGTCCTGGAAAGTATCTTAGGATACCTATCTAATTGTCTAAGGCTTAGACAATGCTTGAAGGCAGACAGTAAATCACATTGCTTGATGTGCAAGGGAAGTCTATTCCAAAGCAAAGAGAGGTGCAGGGTGATGAACGTATCTCCATATAGTTTTAGTAATTCTCTGATGTACCAACAAAAAGGTGACAACATAGTGTATGAATATGAAGGTAACAAACAGGTAAACCAGAAATGGTTGAAGCAATGATCAATGTTACTTTTTTTCTTCTTTTTATGGACTATTATATCTGGTTTTCTCACATCTGTATTTTGAACTTTTGATAATGGGTGCTCCCATGTGATATAATACTCATCATTCTCTATAATGCATTATGACTCATGTTTCTAGTATTTCTCAGCTACTTCAGTATTATAATGTTTGCACAATCCCCAGTGCAAGAGTCTTGCCACATTATTATGCCTTTCAGTATACAGTCCTTCTGCCATTAGTGTCACAACCAGCAACAAGATGTACTACTGTTTCCAGTTCTGTTTTACAGAACCTGCATTTGTCTGTTTCTACCAAATGTTCAGTGGACTTTGTAAACCAACATGTACATTGCCCACTATCCTAGGCTGCCAATATTAACTTTTCATCTTTTGGTTTAAATTCACCTCTCCTTAACCATTCCTGCATCAGATCCTGATCAACATTATGTTATTCCAGGAGTTATCTGTACTTACAAATATATTTATGCCTTTTGCATGTGTCTTGCCTTCTGATATGGTCTTTCTCCTTACATTCTTTCTTTTGTTTTTTTGGCACAGATGCTGTCTGATTTTTGTCTACTTTGATTTCCATTCCTGCTTGACACTGATATGCTTCTGCTAAACTAAGCAGGGAAGTCATCTTAGACTCGTTCTCCTCATGTTTTAAAACTTTCACAATGTTTGCATCTGGTGAGGTCAGCAGATATATATGCAGTCCTATGACTGCAAATCTATACATGTAATCAATTTCAAGGAGGCCGATACCTCCTTCAAAACTCTTAATATATCATCTTGGCATACACTGATTTTTATATATCATTTGATATGCATGAAGCATGTTTCTTGTTTTCCTGTCCAACTAATATAATACTGTTTGCGGCCAATCAGTCACCCCAAAATTGTAAGTTAGAACAGGAAGAGCAAATTGGTTTATAGCTTGGATTTTGTTCCTAGATGTTTTCATTATTCATTTATGTCTTCTAAAGTATTCCTTACTGAATTTTATTTGCATTTGTTCATGTTTTATTGCCAATCCTCCATCAATTCCCAAATATCTATACACACCCTCCTCCTCAAGTTCCTTTATATCAATATCACATTCCTGTCCCAGACTATTTTCTTGGTGCTGTAGCTTTCCTGCTTTAAATGTATTGTTTGCACATTTGTGAAGATCAAATGACATTCTTATATTATCTGAAAACATCTTGACCACTTGCAGTTGGGCTTTCAGCTCCTCATCTGATGGGCTATACAGTTTCAAATTATCCACAAAAACAAGGTGAGAAGTCTTTATACTTTATTTTCTAGGAGACAAATTGTAACTGCGACCTAATCTGTTAAGGAGAAAGCTTAATGGGTTAAGGGCAAGAAAAAACAAAAGTGGTGAGAAAGGGTCACTACAGAATATCCCCTTTGAATTTGTATCCCTGGGATAATATTTTGTCTTTTATCATGGCTTAGCTGCAAAGTGGTTTGCCACTGTCACTGTAATGTAATTGCTCAACATAAGGTGTATCTTATACATCTGTAAGTACTCCCTTATCCATGAATGTGGGATACTGTCAAATGAATTTTAGTAATCTCTCCATGCCATACTTAGATGATTCCCCTTTTTACAATTTTCCATTATTTCACAACACATGATCCTTTGTTCATATGACTTTTTCTTGTCATCCTTTTGTTCTATTGCCGTGACTGAGCTTTCTTCTAAATGACTATAAGCTCTGTTGGCGTCAGTTCCAGTATACAGATTATATAAGTTCATAGGTAGGTACTAGGCTATCAGCCCAAGGGCCTAAGTAAGCCTAATCAACAAGGTTCCCTGGCTTATGCCACCCAAGAAAGTTATTTTCCTGTGCCCCTGTCGACCAGAACCACAGAAGTGATCCCCAGGGTGTATTTCCTATTTCCCATCCACTCATCAGGATTTTTCTTGAAGAGTGCTAATGAGGAACATTGCTTTACATAGATGAGTAGCTTGTTCCAGAGTATGGGAATTCTCTGGGACACAAATCCATCCCTCCAGCATGTCCTGTTTATTGTGCTGACAAGATTTAGGTCCCTAGACTGTGTAGCTCAGAGGGATTGGGATTTCTTTAGGTGTAGCATGTCCAACAGCTCTGGATTTGACATAACTTTGTATGTTAGGCAGAGATCGCCTCTGAGTAGGCAATATGCAACGGAATAAAGCTGGAGTTTTTGAGACGGTCTGCATAGGGCATCTGTTTGAGGCCAGTAATCCTCTTTGTGAGGTATTTCTGTGGCCTTTCCAGTTGTTGTAGATGTCTTGTGAGGTACATACCAAAAGGGGTGTTGTACTCTATAATGGGTCTAATGAGTGATGAGTAGAGGGGAACAATGACCTCTTTTTTTCTGGATGAGAAACCTGTTGTCATGAGGTGAGCCATGTAGAAGGATTTCCTGACCACTGTGGTGATGTGATTGTCAAAGGAGAGACTACTGTCCACCTGGGTCCCAAGGTCTCTTATCACATTTTTGGCATTAAGTAGACTACCAGCTATGTGGTAGTTCATGGGTACAGAGTTTTTACCAAAGGGGGAGACAATACACTTTTTGGCATTGAGCTTCAGGCCATGGCTTTGACACCAGGCATCTGTCTCAGTGAGGCCCTTTTGTAGTATGTCCACATCGTTAGGAGTTTCAATTATGGCTCCTAGTTTGCAGTCATCTGCAAACTTTGTTAGCCAAAGAGCTTCAGTGTTAGCCTGTACTTCAGAGAAGTAGATACCAAACAGGAGAGGACCCAGGACTGAACCCTGTGGTACTCCACTTGTCTGAAGTCAGATTTGGAGTCTGCTACTTTCACAGTGTGGGTTCTGTCCATGAGCCAGTTGGCAACCCATCTTGTGACATAGGGATTTGTACCTAGTTTAGTGAGCTTATCTATAATTCCAGAGTGGGGGATGGTGTCGAAAACCTTGGGGAGATCTAGATAAGCTGTGTGAACCACCTTACCCTCATCTATGGCTTTGGTGACTGCTTCAGAGAAGTCATTCAGGTTTAGGAGACATGATCTGCCTTTTACAAATCTAAACTGGGTAGCGTCCAGAGTTTGGAGATTACAAATGTCTTTGTTTATGAGCTCCATGATGATATGTTCCATGGCCTTGCAGACCACGCTTGTCAGGCTAATGGGGCCGTAGTTCCCGGAGTCCATCGTGGCTCCCCCTTTGTGGAGTGGGATAACCATCACGGTGCGCCATTTAGTGAGGCTATGATTGAACATGGTACTTAAGTAGGGTGCCAGTTCATTCTGTAGTTTGTGTAGAATGCAGCCTGGGATATTGTCAGGTCCCATGGATGCTGCGTTCTTGGCTTTGGAGAGTGTGTTTTTTACCTGAGCAGCCATGATTTCAGGAACTTTGCATTCTTCCGGTATAGAGATGGGCCCTCTAGGGGGTGAGAGGGGGGTAAAGTTAGCACTGAACCTATCTGCCAGGATGCTGGCAATATCAGTTGGTTCTGTATATTTAGCGCCATTGTGCTGTAACTCAGAGCAGATCTGAGTGTTGCCATTCTTGACATAGCTATAGAATGCTTTGTGGTTGTCTTTAGAATCAGTGGCAATTTTGTTTTCGTAACTAGTTTTGGAGGATTTTATGAGGGGTCTCAGCTTCTTACTGAGGTTGACCAGGGAGTTCCTCCAGTCATGAGATTTTACTCTTTTTTGCAACAGTTTATTTCTTCTGTTGTAGATTTTGTTTATGGCAGAGGACCACCAGTTTGGCTTTCTTTTTTTGGAGGATAGCATCTTGGTTCTATTAGGGATAGCATGATCCATGTACTCGTGTAAGTGCTTATAAAGTGCATTTGTGTAGGATTCAGCAGTTGTACCTCTATTGCCTGTCTGCATGGGTTTCATGAAGTTTGCCACTTCTGTTTTAAGAAGTGTGAAGTTGGCTTTGGAGAAGTTTTTTACGATGGTTTCCCTAATTGGGGGTGGGGGCGGGATGTGGATGTCTAGGGTGATTAGCTTGTTGTCAGATCTGACCAACGAGGAATTGACCTCTGGTGTAGAACACCGATTGCCCATGTTGGTAATGACCAGGTCTAGGATATTGCTGCCCCTGGTGGGGTGGAAAGAAATCCCAATCCCTCCGAGCTACACACTTTAGGTACCTAAACCTTGTCACCACAATAAACAGAACATGCTGGAGGGATAGATTCCTGTCCCAGAGACTTCCCATACTCTGGAACAGACTACCTATATATATCAAACGGAGCTCCTCATTAGCACTCTTCAAGAAAAATCTTGATGACTGGATGGGAAATAGGAAATTCACCCCAGGGATCACTTCTATGGCTCTGCTCGACAGGGGCACAGGAAAATAATTTTCTTGGGTGGCGAAAGCCAGGGTACATTTTTGGCTAGGCTTATATAGGCCCTAGGGCCAATAGCCTAGTACCTACCTATGAACCTATGAATCTATTATAGTGACAGAGACATTAGCCAGTCTGTGTAAGGCACATGCTGGAGCCCCTTGATCTTCTTTGTTAGAAACCTCTGAGATCTCTCTAATTGCTGTAGGTGCTTAGTACGGTACATGCCAAATGGGGCATTATAGTGAATTATGGGGCGGATAATTGCTGAGTATAAGGAGGTTATAATTTATTTTGGTCTTGAGGCAATGCCATTACTAATCAAGTGTGCTATGTAGAAAGCTTTCCTTGCTACAATAAACACATGGTGGTTGAAGATAAGGTTGCAGTCAACTTGTGATCCCAGGTCCCTTACCACTTCATGGGTACTTAAGATACTGCTGTTGATTTGACAGTGTCAGGGGACATTGTTTGCACTGAAAGAATGATGATACATTTCTTTGCATTCACTTTCAGACTGTGACTAATACACCACTCGTTGGTCTATGTGAGACCCTCTTGGAGTATACTGACATCATCTGAGAATTCAGTGATTGCACCTGGCTTGTAGTCGTCTGCAAACTTGATCAGCCACAACCCTTCAAAAATCTCAAGGCTTTTTTCTTTATTGTTTTGCACTTCCTGTATCATTTCTTTTTCCAAATGGCCCAACGTTTCTTGGTCTATAGAATGTTTTTCATGGATCTTTTGTATTAATTAACACAAATTTGCATTTGAAGCTTTTGACAATTTTTTTTTTTTTTTTTTTTTTGTGGAAGTATTTTCCTTTCCTCTAATTTCTCTCATAATCATTTTGAATATCTTCTATCTGGAAATTCTGGGCTTCCTGCATAATACTAAAATTGCATAATTTTTTCCTTATCCTCAATAGTCCATTCAGCCATCTTTGCAGCTCCTTTTTGTCCTGTCATTTTTTATGGACTACTACTTCCTTCTACAATGGGGGTGGGGGGGGCATCCTCCCCCTGAGCCTGGTCTAACCCCATTGTAGGAATGTTTCTGTGTCTTGAGGATTCTATACTGTTATTTTTTCCAGTCTTGGTAGCAGTGTACCTACCAATATTGGAACATTTTTGTTTATCCTAGGACTTGTGCACTGAGCTATCTTTTTTATTTTATTAACCTACGTCTGTCCATGATATATGCTGTATAAAATACAGTCTATATATCAGTGTCGTTTTGATGAGCTTTTGTAAAAACATAATTCATCTTCTGAAGATATTCACCAGCACTTGAAGATGAATTCAGTTTCAGTAATGCTACTCTCCTTCGCTTGCTGATTTAATCATCCCTGTGTTCAGAACCCTGCTTTATAACATCAGTAATGATGGTCCATAGCTTTTCAGACAATACTTGTAAGGCTAATGTGTGCTTAGTTGCTTGGGTTAGTGGTGGGGCCAGACTTATGAAGGGGCATCACCAGTGCGGTGTGCCATTGTTCAGGAACATAGCCTGTGGTAAAGTTACACTGACCATCTTAAAGAGGGGCATCAACAAGAGGCTGCTTGACACTTGTCATAAGACAACCCAACATGTTATTTTTCCCATTGAAGAAGTATTTTTGTTTTTGGTTTTGGAGAGCACTTTAAGGATATGGTCCTTGAAGATAATATATGTGTGTGTGTGGGGGGGGGGGGTGATTTTGGTGTGTTGCAAGTAGGGTTCTATATTAGATCCGCAAAATCCCTTTTCAGTGAACAGCTCTTTGCCAAATGCTGTCAAAATTGACTCTATTAAATGGCCATTTCAGTGATTTTTTTTCCTAGAGGAAAGAAAAAACACTTGGCATCATTGGGAATTTGCCCTTTTCCCCACCGTACTGTAATCTCAGAGTTGGTATATTTAGTTGGGGGGTGGGGTTAAGCCTCCCACTTTGAAGGGTTTTAAATTTTGTGAAGTGTTACGCTGGCCAAGCATTTTTTCCTATGGAAGAAATTCACTGAAACTGCCATTCAATGGACTCAGATTTCGACAGTTAACATTCGGCAAAGAGCTGTTCACTGAAAAGGGTTTTTGCAGATCTAATATAGACCTGCAAGTGGAGATGGTAGTTCTAGGGTAAACATTTTCAGGATACTTGAGAGCCAATAGGTCGGTGATGTAATTAAAATTTGAATAGAGGGTACCATTATAATGAGTTTTGAGTGATGTAAATTATTCCATGGTTTTCTAATCTAGCAGAAGAAGGACTTATAATTATGTTTTGCCTCAGAAGGAAGTTGACATTCATAAGAGGCTTTACTGATCTTCAATTTCTTGCTGAGACATTTTGTAGTCTCGTTGTGATAAGAGGTTTTGTCCTAGTGAAATAATCTAAACAGTCTTTTTCTTTCTTTCTTCTGTTGTAAAGTTTATATATCTGCTCACCACCAAGAGAGATTCATAATGAATTTGCCACTGTATTTGGTCTTCCCTATTAAGGCATTTATCTAAATGAGCATAAAGATCCTTGGATAGGTTTTTGTATATCTCAGTACCGTTTGAGGGTTAGCATGAGATAATTTTGTGATTTGATTGTTCACTTCTAAAAGGTTAGCTTTTCTGAAGTCTGTAAAGAGGTTGGCATAGGTAACCATGGTAGAGAATGCTCTGAAGGTAAAGGTAACCAGCTGGTAATAAGACTTAACCAAAGGACTAACCATGGGCAGGGAGCTTGGAAGCCTCCATGGGTAGCCTCATGTCATATTCATGATTCCAGCTGGAAGAATGTCTTATTGAACTCTGGAATAGATATAACATTGCAGAGCACATCTGAAAAAAAACAGACATGCCCTGTCAGATGCACCTGTCTGACAACAGAGATTACAGCCCCAACCATTGTAAATGAAGAAGATAATCATATGGAAAGACATGTGTACTGCATTATTAAAGATGCATGTTTTTATGGACACTACATATACATGCACATACTCCTAGGTTTTCTCTATAATCATTGCATGACAAACCGTACCTGTATGTTTTTCTGCATAACTACAGTATGAAAGTTACTTAAACAATTAAAAAAAGACACTGGACCAAAGCGGAAAATAAAGTTAAGCACTTTCATTCTATTTAATTCAGAACTTCCTCAGAACAAATGAAAACATACATTCACCTTCTTTATATACTCCCACAATTACATCATTTCTGGTTTGAAGAACCAATCACAATAATAGTAAAAATAAACATATCACAATCACTTCCAAACATAAAAAAGCTATTTTTTTTAAAAGAATGTATATATAAATGTATATCACAAATAGAAATAGCTAATCAAAAATACACTCTTTAAAAGTTATCATACTTTAAATAACTTCTGACAGAAACATTGTCATTAAGACCTGGGGTATTATCTGCCCTCAGAAATATTTGCCATTTCAGTTTTAAAAACTCCAAATAATTATTAATGGACTCTACAAATCTAGCCTTATCCACTACCTCACCTACAAAGAAAAAACTTCCTAAAATCCCTACACTATAACGCGTTTAGCTAATGCATTGGAACTATCTTTCTTTTTAATAGCCAAATGGTGTTCTCTTATCCTATCTGTTAACTTTCAAATAGTTTTCCCAATATAAAAATGGTCACAGTTAGAACACACAGCTAAATATACAAGTCCATCATTTTGGCAGTTAGACCTGCCTTTAGAAAATAATAAAAAATCTAAATGTTTAAAATAATAACTATGAATTGCCATCATAAACCTGCACTGTGAACATTTCTGACAGGGGAAGATACCTAAGTTCTTATTTTCACTTCTGTTATAAGACATAGCTACTGAACGTTCAAGAAGCTGCTTTAAATCCCTAGTCTTTTTATATATAAACTTGCATTTAACACCCAAAATATCACTTAAGCTTTGATTCCTCATAATCATTTTCCAGTTATTGTCTATAACATTCTTAATCTGTGACCTATCTGTACTCATAGGGAGGGGAAAAGAACACTTCAACACTTCTGCCTGATCCCACCCTTTACTTTGTTCTTGTTTGTTGGGGTAAAACCTGGCTTAATAATAGGTGGAAACTTACTATCTCTTTGTGTACTCACATAATCTAAAATATTAGTTAACTCTTCTGAAGGATACCCAAGTTCCAAAAAAGTTGTTTCAAGATATTAACCTCTTTATAAAAGATATTATCATCACTGGTCATTCTACTTATCCTAATAACTTGCCCTTTGAAAATATTTAGCTTTATAAATTTTGTGTGGAAACTATCATAATGCAAATAATTATTCATGAAAGTTTCCTTTCTGTGAATAATACTAATGAATCTTTTATCTTCAAAATCCATTTGGATTTCAACATCCAAGAAATGTATCTTAACTCCTATACTACCTTCTGTAAATTTAAGCCATGGCACAGTATTATTAATTTGGGGAAAAATTCATACAATTCATCCCTATTACCAGCCCAAATGAAAAAAATTGTCAATATATATTTTATAAAAGCTTATATATTTAAAATAAGACAACTTTTTCAGAAATTCTTCTTCCCATCAACACATCACTAAATTAGCAAAAATGGGAGCTACATAAGCTCCCATTGCTACTCCTCCAATTTGCTAGTAAATCCCCTCACCAAACATAAAAAAAATATTACTTAATACTAATTCCATTAATTGGCAAATAACAAAAATGTCTTACCTTAATGAATATCCAAACATACTTAAATATAATCTCATAAACTCAAGCCCTTCAGCTTGTTCAATAGATGTATATAATGAGCAAACATCAAAGGTACACAAAAGTGTCTCATCTCCTTGAAAGCTGTACTTTTTGATTTCATCTAAGAACATCCAAGAGTCTTTTAAGTGCAATACAGTATGAAAGTTAGTTTCCACTCTAACCCCTGTCAACAACCAACATCATTGTATGTTAGCCTGTACTAGAATAGGGTTAGGGGTATGTTCAAGATGACACTGATAGCTTCTGACTCTTCTCCTCTGACCCATCCACATGAACTTTCCTTCCGGATTATATGATCCCTTCTTTATGCTGTAGCTGGCCCAGTGTACTTCCCTAACTCATTCTCCTTCCATACTCACTCATCTACAAAGTGACATCATGTCTGTGTCCTCATTGCTCCCTAGTTTGAATTTTCCTGAACACTCTATTATCTCATTTTTCTGTTAGACATAGAGTACACTTTCCCATCATATACTACTTTTCTATAAAGGGAGTCCCCATATGGTGTTCAGACCCCCTAGTTTCCTGACACACATTGACAATGTGAGTCATTATTTAGTTTTATTTACCCTTTGTTATGTGGTATACAATGATTTGGGGCGATGATCCTGTTGATTCTTCTACATGGAGACTTGTGCCTTCTACCCTATTCATCCAAATAATTCAGGGGTCTATCAATTTCAACTATTCTGGACAGCACTCACATCTTAGTAAAATATTCTAATTTAATGGATTATTTTAAAATCTGGTCCTTTTTTCGTTCTTTATTAGGTTTTGTTCTAGGTCATTTGCATTTATAGATGTCTGCAATCAAAAAGTAAAAGGTCACCTTGTAAACAGATTTTTTTTTTTTTGAGGATGATGCTTTTTTGCTGGGATTGATTTTATTATCAATTTACACATGAGAGGAAGAATTCAACAGGAGTTTATATAATTTAAAGTAAAATAAAAATTACTTTCTATTGGGTGGTCACATATGAATTAATCTAAACAGAAAAATGTTTTATTGACCAAAGTGATGATCATTACAAACTCCTACTTCTGTCTGTCTATCTGAATATGTATTCATTAATTCATTTTTAATACTTATTTAAAATGTAATGAGTAAATGCTTTATGTCTGAGATATTTTATAGGTTTTGGAACTGCTTGCTATTCAAAGTGGATGGACATTTTCTTACCTTGCTAGCATTTTTTCCTGCAGGTCTTTGTTTTCCATTGTTTTTATTCTTTTTCATTTTATTGTATTTTAAAGAGCAATCAGTCTATCTTAATTTGGTTTATCTTAATTAAGAAGAAGTGTCTTTCAGGTACTTCATTCATTTTTGGTACCCATTTTGTGCGATACTCTGTAAAGATTAGATACGTATTTTTAGTTTTTATATAATTAAACCAATTAAAAGTATTTTTGCAATCTTTTGGGTTTTATCTATTTTGAAGTATAGCCATCCAACTCATCATGACCATCTTTCAAAAGTTTGCTATCCTTTGCACAATATATATTTACACTACCAGCATGAAAATGCAGAGTTACTAAAGTAGCTTTGTGAAGATTTTATGGGATTTTTTTCCAGAGGATAACATCAGGTTTAGTTTCTGAAAAAAAAATTGTGACAGATAATATTAAAGATGTATACACTGTAATACCATGTGACCAAGGCACTGATTATTTTTACAAAATATTTTAGCAAAACAAAGCATATTGTAACCAGTATATTACCATGATGTGTGATTTAATGAAACATTTTAAAACACAATAATTTTATGTTTGATAGACATCACTATCATCAAATTAAGGGTATGGTGATGGGAGCTGCAGTAGCAATTGCCTACAGAAATATAGTAGTAGAGCCAGGGAGAAAAAAATCATGTTTAATTCAAGGTTTGTTGATTGCTTATGTTTTATGGTAAATTTATTGACAACATTTGTTTTATGTGGTCAAGATCATTTATGGAGTTAGGAGAGGTTTTTTTTTTGAATATTTGAATGATACCACCAATTATTTGAAACATGTTTTAAAAGGTCTGAAAAAGAGAGTGACATTTTAGTTATCAAGTTGGTCAAGGGTATAAAACCAAATATTTTGACTCCAAGATTTTCCATAAACCAACTTTCATAAATGCATGCATTCATGCGACAGGTTGTCTCCCTTGATCCGTTAAAACAAATGTTTTCAAAAATCAGCATATCAGAGTTTCAAGATTAATGTTACCTCCAATTTGTTAAAAAATGTTTTAGAAAATTAGATAATTAGAGATTCAAGATTAATTACTTATGACTGGAATAATTTTAAATGACTCATTTGCTCAAAGGTGCTAAAGCAAAACATTGGTTAAAGTGGTATTGAAGGATGTTCAAAACACAAAAAATGATAGTTACACCCTGATTTTAATATTATGGGACATTGAAAAGGAGGGTCAATACACAGAGATGAAAATACATATTGGACATCATCTTTGTTACTATGTTATAACTTGGAGACAAAAGAATAAATTAATTTATTTTTCAAAAGTAAAACATTCTGAGGAGCATTTCTGAATTGTTTCATATTACAGGAGAAATGCCACTACTTAATAAAAGGCCAAATAACTTGATGAGTATTTTAGAGAGAAGTCATGAAATAGCACATGACCTCCCATTAAATACAAAGGTACCTACCTATGTGTTTTTGTCATTATTGTAGATATATACAGAAAGGATAATGGAGAACAATAGGTTTTAACATACATGCACATATAGTGGGTAGTATACCTAGCAAGTTATTATTCATGTGAAGCTTTCTATGGTGGAAAGACTTAAAGGAACTTGAACTACAAAAAATGTATGCACATCAGTATGCTATGAAAAATATACAAATTATCAATGCATTATGTACCAGAGTCTTATTTGTAATAACTTCAGAAAGTTTGTGTGTGTGTGTGTGTGTGTGTGTGTGTGTGTGTGTGTGTGTGTGTGTGTGTGTGTGTGTGTGTGTGTGTGTGTGTGTGTGTGTGTGTGTGTGTGTGTGTGTGTGTGTGTGTATTAGATAATACCATTGCATCTGTTAGAGGAGGAGATTTTAAATCTGTTTCAGAAGAACACAAATCAGAGTTTCAGCTTAGGTTGAATGCCTTAGTTTGTCTTGGTTTGAAAAATGTAATTTCACTTAGGATAATTTTAGCATTACAGGTGCTGCAGTGAAAAGTATTAATACATTTTGTGCATGTGACATGATTCAGGAGATTATTTAACTGAATTTTAAATGTGATAGTTGAAAGCACTCAACAAATATTATTTTGCTTATGTAAAAGTGGGGTAGTAGCAACATTTTTGTCACTGTTATACTGTGCAAAATAAATTCAGCTTCACTGATAAGGTATAATTACTTGTCTTGCTAAAATGTTATTAGCAACAGAAGTGCCCCGGCTGTGATGTGGTCCATTTTTATTAATTTAATTACAGAGGCAGCTCCTTTTCATGTCTCCCAGTAGCAGCAGCATGTGTGAATATGGGGGAGAATATCTCTCTTTTTCCCTCCCTCCCTGTCTTTCTCTCTCTCTCTCTCTCTCTATATATATATATATATATATATATATATATATATAGGTATATATACATATACATATATAATATATATTTTACTTTGCAGTCACTTTCGTTTTAAATCAGAATATGCATTCTTTCCAGCAAAGCACTCTGATGCAGACAGAAACATTACTTTGTATGCATACTTGCATACATCGTGTACCAGCAATTAGTCATAGTCAGGACATCCCCTGCGGCATTGTGGTTGACATCAAAGTTCTGTCATTGTGGTTAAATAAACAAAATTTTCAATTAATCAAGTGAAATTCAGCTTGAGGCTGTCAGTAATGCATTTTCATGTTTTTTCATCAATTGCAGTCTTTAAGGAATGAAATATGTTGGCAGTTTAGAACTGAGAAGATGGCACTCCAATTACAAAATTTGAAGAACATTTCATGTTTTAAAAATTGTATTCTTTTGGCCATATTGTCCTAACTAATGCAGAGTATGTAGGTTACAGCACTAAAATGTTGAAAAGAGGTAAACAGAAGAATTTAATGCATTCAGTTTAATTATGGTAACATCATCAAAGAATTATTTATGTACCATGAAAATACTAAAAATTGTACACTAATGCAATATTTTCATGAAAAACAGTACTAGGTCATGACTGTCAGGTTACAATTATGTCAGCTATTATTATAAACATGACCTCATAGAACACTGAACACCTTTTGCAGAGGTGAGAACCTCACAATGTTGTGAATTACATTTTTAGGGTCTACACTACCACACCATACCCTTTCTGACATAGAAAACAGATGTTTTATGTGTCTTTATGTGTTTTAATTTGTTGCTAAGGACAGTCTCCAGTTTTCTTAGAGCTAATACCTAGCTGCTATCATATCATAAGAGGTGATAGGTGCATTGTACACAGACACCTCAGCATTTGTAGATGTACACAATGAGAGGTGATAGGTGCATTGCATGCAGACACCTCGACATTTGTAATATGGACACAATGAGAGGTGATAAGTAAATTGCACACAGACACCTCAGCATTTGTAGATGTACACAATGAGAGGTAATAGCTGCATTGCACGCAGACACCTCAACATTTGTAGAGGTACACAATGAGAGGTGATAGGTGCACTGCACGCAGACACCTCAACATTTGTAGATGTACACACACTGCTTCTGTAGCCACAGGACACATACTCCATGGAAGGTTACATTGTCAAGTGCATATAGCAAGTAAACTGCTTCTGCTTAATTTGATATTGGCTATAAGATATGTTATTTATCTGGAACCACAGCAGACATCACTACACATCTAAAAAAAAAAATCGATGCTGTTTACCCAGGATGCTTTGCTGCTGTATGCAGAAACTTGTCCCTTACTACCAAAATCATTACTATGATCGTGTGCCACACAAAACAATGGGTAGATGAAAGTAAATAAAATATCAAAATGCACAGCTCTGATTTCTTCTTTTACAGAGTGGTTTGCAACTCCATCATTTTCACTATATATTAACAAATATATGTTCTTTGACAAGTAAACTTTAGAGGAGATTATGTTTTTATTTGCTTGTAAGAATGCATTGATCTGAAACTTGCATTCTTAAGTACTATTTCAAAAATATTAATGTTGTTGAAAACAATGAAACCGAGCTAAGGCAAATGACTTAGTCTGTAATACTTTAAACTGTGCTTCTGCAGTATAGCGTTGTACTAGAATCAGTATGTTATGCCATGCATAGTGGCATTCAGTAGGTGCCATTTAGTCATGTCTTCATTCAGGTATCATTAATGAGTATTTTCTTACAGTACAGCTGAACAGCAATCGAGATGACTCTGCTTTAAAATACGTTCTAGGAAAAGGACTTTATTTATTTATTTATTTATTTATTTATTTATTTATTTGTCAGCATTTGTTTACTGGGAAAGTCTGATTGGGTAATTTTTACCTACTCTCAGCAGAGGTCTAGGGAGAAAAGCTCCACACATTAACGAACAGAAAATGCACATACATAAATGAAAACTGACATCATATTACAAAATACAGTAAACGCATAGATTAATACCAATATTAATACACATATGACATGTTGAATACAACACATATACCATGATTAAAACAAGATAAATACAATATCATGTAGCACTGAAATGTGCTGACATGCTATAAGTGCAGGAGTTTATTACTCACTCAAAAAGCAAATAGAACAGAAGAACATTCAAAGAGTGGATAAGGAGGAGGAGAGGAAGGGGGGGAGTGCGAAAAGTATTTCTTAGAAGTAATAATTGGAGCAGATGTAAAAAGAAGGAGAAATAAACAGTAAAAACAAGATTAAGAGTAAGGGAAATAAAAACAAAGAAAATGACTGATAGGGTATATGTAGGTATTACAGGAGTAGGGGGTTGACATTATTAACCAGGGAACATGTGCAAAGCCAGGAATCAGAGAGGAATTATTTTAGTTGCAGCTTAAATAAAACAATGTTATGTACCACCTCATTGGAATAAGGATCATATTCCAGACCTTTGCTATACAGTGTCAGTACAGGCATTGACCACAGTTTTTGTAAGGATTGTAGATGTCAAGTAGATTTTTGTCAGAAGATTGCAGATAACGATTTGGGAGGTAGTGGTAGAGAATTGTACTTATAGCTGGGCAGGAAGTGGGATTAAATATAATTATGTGTAACAGAAGTTGAGTATAATTAGGTTGGTAGGATAAATTTAGCCAATTTAGATACTTTAGTGCAGAACAGCAATGTGTTCTATGACTTGCATTAGCTGCAAACCTAGCTTCTTTGTTGTGACACTGTTCTAGTTTAGATTTTAGGGTGATGTGAAGATTAGTCAAGCTGATAGAACTATATAATAGAGAGTGGATTTGGTATGGAATGAGAAGAGTGGTGGATGCAGCAAGAAATTTTTTGGCTCTGTATAGCATTCCTACTCTTTGATCAGTTTTTTTATATTGCTCTGTATGTGGAAGTCATATTTGAAGTTGTCATCTACTGTAACCCCCTAGGAGTTTTGACAAAAAAACATCGATTTTACTTACCAGATCAGTAATAACACTGGAGATACACACGTGTAATTAGATATAAAAATAAGCTGTAGGTATAGATAAAAAAATAAATGAGTAAATAAATAAATGGAAATGTAGAGGATGCAGGAATGGGGCACTATGAGTATTACAGGCTGACCAAGAAGAATGAAATAGATATTGATGAAGTGCTCAGGATGTGAGACAGCTTTATACCTCATAGACCATTAGAGTGTCGCAGAAAAGTATGTTAATGTGGGAATAGGGAAACTTTATGGGAGGTAAGTGAAGCTACAAATAGCAGTGGACTAGTTAGTTAATAGCAGGATGGAACAGTGCCTTTCTTGATGTCATTGAATACCAACGGCCTAATTATAGGGAGATGGGGGGGCAAATCCCCTTCAGTCTCACAGTACACTCCCTTCCAACCTTCCAGCAATGTAATTACTTAAGACGTATACCAAATGCAAATGGTAAGGTGCACAGACAGACAGACACATGATAATGTAAGTAGCCTCCTGTGCCTTTGCAACTGTGTTTGATGACACTGATGTTAATGCTTGGCTCTTTGTGTGACAGCATTTAGCCATCTTTTCAGGCTTTCCCATCTGTTTGTGGGTACAAAAAGGGTGCACTACTGGTTTAGTGACCATGCTGCTTCAGGGTCACTATGGTTTTCTGATGGCTTCCCATTTCTTTGGCTTGCATACAGTGGAGTTCATAGAGGTAAGCACACTAGAAAGAATTTTTTCTAACTTAGAGAAGCAGAGTTACAATACTTGAGGTGACATGGGGGGAAATAAAAAGTCTGAGAAGTCATTTGACAGGGAGAATCTAAAGACACAATTTGTAATACTTAATTCAGTTTGCATGTAGCCCTAATATTGTTAATAGGATATAGAAGATTATGATTTAGTTTCTGATCATTGCCAACTTATCATGCATTTGAGACATGGATACCAAGAAATTCACCTTAATAGTGAAGTTCTAGAGGTGACTCTTTACATCCATGAAAGAACACACAGTATGAGTCATGGTCAGTGAGACTTGATCATAATTCTTTGTGCATGGGACTTTATCTGCTCTATGTAATACCAGTCAGAGAAAACAAAACAAAAAAGTGTAAGAGCATGGAGTGTTGTACCAATTTTCAAAGAGATAGCAGACAGAAAGTGTCCTTCTGAAGAATGAACTGCTTTAAAACCTGTTAGACACATCATTGTGGCACTTTTTGTTTGTAAGTGTGACAAAGAATACCAACTACTTTTGAAGCTGCCATACCTTTTGCTGCTGCTGTATGCTGGCCAGACCTGTCTATTGTTAATCTCCAGTGCAAGACTGATCTTAACAGCATTAAGGATTGTTTAATAAATGTTTCTTAAGCACATTGTTGACATCATAAACATACTTAACAAGTTTGTCTTTTTCCCAGTTTTGGAGCATAATATCAGAGTTCCATGCACTAGGTGGTTACTGGTTCTGCTGCTGCCATTTGAGACAACATGGAGAGTGCTGAGAGAGGGAGTGCACCTTTTGTGTAACTATGATTTTGTTTCCTGTGCATAATCCAGTTCCATGCAGCATGATATAATTAGTATAGAGTAAGTCATCTCTGAAAAAATCAGAGAGAAAATAATGTAGCAGAGATGAAGTTATTACTGAAACAGGGCAATGAATAAAAAGTTAAGAGAGGTAAAGAAAGGCAGGGTTTCTCTGCAGGACAAGCATTGCCACTAAAAATAACATTTGTTTATCACTGTGGGGCAGTTATTAAGCAGGATTACAATTATGTTCCCCAACTGGGACAGGTTTTACTGAGCCATGAGATTTTATAGGGAAGGCCATACCTACAATCAGTGCAAAGAACTCACTTTTCATCAATTTTAACTGCTAGTATCATTTCTTGCCACATTTAGTTGTTTTACATATAGGAGCATTACAAAAACATTTATTATTTAAAAAAAATCTCTGTCAGGGATATTGCCAAGTTTTTTGAAAATGTATACCAACTTCCAGAATGTACTCCAACCCAACAAGTATAGCAACCCCCTAACCAACCCCAGAAAGTAAATAATTACATTAAGAAAAGCTAATTTACTCACCAGGAAAATGTAAAAAAGTGTTAACAAGTTATACACCATAAACCATTATAAGTATTCTAATTAAAATACATATATTCTAGTATATGTCATTCTATAAAAACAAATAAATAGTACCCCAAGTCATGCATGCCATATATCTGACTACACCTTCATCTCTGGACATATGCCAGTTTAATATTTTTTCACAGGATACAACTGGCCAAAGAGTGAAGTTTGTGTGAAAAGAAGGGCAAGTTATAACAGAGTGAGACCTCTTATCTGGAGTGTCAATTTGAGGTGATCCCACTCCACAGCTATCCGATGGTTGATGGTGTTTATTTGTGGATGCCTTAAGTTACTTTATAAAAGTCAATCACTTTTAAAACACTGACACTGATAGTAGATTAACAATGTATGAATAAAACCATTATAAACCTGATGCAAAAAAGTAAGACATTACAGTCCATTGGTACTTCCACAATTAATACAGAAATTATGGTGATGGTTTTAGAAGGGGGATTATACCATTAAGAGGCACAAGTAAACTTTTTAACAAAACACAAAATACTGTGCCAAGCAATGTTTCTGCGCTCCTTTAGATAAAATCAGAATGGTATAATATTACCTATCAGAGTTCCTGATGGTCATAACTAGTAGAAGTTGTTTTAATCTCCTTTTTTAATTTTTCCAAATGTTAACATGTGCATGAAAGGAATGGACCCCATTCTTAAATCAGAGTACAATTAGAATTCATAAAAGTTAATACTGTTTCAGTCTTTGATGTTAGCCATGAGTGCTCCTCTCAGCACCTGCAATGTACCCTTCTGCAATTCATATGGGGTTATATATATTGGTAGCATATTTAAGTACAATTGTAAATTCTTTTTTATTAGGCCTGATGCTCCTACTGATATCTGCTTGCAAATTATTGTATAGATTTTGTAAACTAGCATGTGTCTAGCCCACTCTTGAGCCATCATTATTAGCCTTTCATCTATTGGCTTAAATTGACCACTCCTTAACCATTCTTGCTTCAAATCTTGACCAACATGTAGCTGTTTTAGACGTTTTCTATACTTTCTACTATATTTTGGGCTATTGAATTTTATTTACTTTTCTTCTGGTCTTTTTCTTTATATCCTTTCTTTTGTTTTTTACTTTAATTTGCTGCCTGATTCTCATCTGCATGCATACAAACATACAAATAGTTCAAGCACGGGCATTAATCCACTTCTTGCCTGCCAATGTACTAACAATTGTTCCCATAATAAGTGTCTAGGCTGTTCTTAAAAATATCTAAACTAATACGTGCTTTAACATAATTTGTTAGTCTGTTCCATGCATCAGCTACTCTATCAGAGAACCAATTAGTGCACTTCTCATTCTTATAGAATATTCTACATAAGTTGTCTGATGATTCTCTAGTACTTTTTGATAACCCCACACATTCCCAGAGGTAGTTGTCTCTAAATGCCCTATATACTTGCATAAGATCTCCTCCTAGATATCTATAAGAGACACTGTACAAGTTTAGATATTTTAGTCTTTCATAATAACTTAAATGTTTACATTCATGGATGCCCTTGGTATATTTCTGCTGTACTCTTTCCAGTTTATTCATGCTTGTTTTCTTATAGGGTTTCCATATTGTTATTCCATATTCAAGTTTGGGTGTAATACAACTATCAAACAATGACTTCATCATTTTTGATTTCCTAGACTTTATAAATATTTTTATACAACATATAGTTCTATAATTATCATTAACCAATTGGTTGATATGATTAGAAAAACTCATAGCTGAATCTGCCCATATTCCCAGGTCCATAAATGAGTCTACAGTTTCAATCACTGTGTGCTGTATTCAATATTCAACTTTCAATTTATGTCTCCAGAACCTCATATGCTTATTTTTTCATGTATTCATCAACATATTATTCTCCTTTGCCAAATGGTCAACTTAGTCAAGTTATTTTGCAAACATGCCTTATCTGTAACACATGTAATCATTTACCCAATTTCAGGTCATCTGCATATAGACTGTAGAACACCTCAGATGACAAAGTTAGGTCTGAAAGAAACAATCTAAACAAGTAAGGGCCTAGAACAGAGCCCTGTGGGACATCCTGACTGTAACCAAGGATTTCACCTGTCCAGTTGCTGTATGATACTTGTCATGTCCTATTTGTAAGCCATGCAGCTATCCATCTTATCAAGAGTACATCAATACCTATTTGTACTAATTTATTGATCAGTGTTTTCTGTATGACCCTGCCAAATGTGGCAGTTAAATCTATCTAAATTACATCACAGCACAATTTTTCATTCATAGCTGTTATTATATTGTTATAGAACATCATGTTACAGGTGGTAATAGATCTGTTTTCAACATATGCATGCTGATATATGGCTTCAAGTCCCAGCCTATCCATTTCTGACAATAACTTATCCAATATTATCTTCTCCATTATTTCTCCACAACATGAAAGTAGACTTAAGGGTCTGTATGACTCTGGGTTCATCCTACTCCCATTTCCCTTGAAGACAGGTTTAATAAGCACGTCTCTAATCTTGAGGAATCTTCCCATATTTATATGACTTATTGAATAATAGATATAATGGTTCATAGGTTCATAGGTGTGCACTAGGCTAATGGCCCTGGAGCCTTGACAAGCCTAGCCCATAGGATTACCCTGGCATCAGGCTACCCAACCTTAGTTCCCAGTGCCTCTGTTGAGTAGAGCCACTGGAGTGGTCCCCGGTGTGAATTTTCTATTTCCCATCTACTCATCAAGATTTCTCTTGAAGAGGGCCAGTGAGGTGCTCTGTTTGACATGTATGGGAAGTCTATTTCATACCATGGGCAGTCTCTGGGTTATGAACCTGTCCCTCCAGCACTTTCTGTTGATTGTGGTAATGAGGTTGAGGTCTCTGGACCATGTGGTGTGGAGGGATTGGGATTTCTTTAGATGCAGCATTTCTAACAGAGATGGGTCAGACATGGCATTGTAAGTCAAGCAGAGATTGCCTCTAAGTAGGCGATATGAGACAGAGAACAGTTGGAGATTTTTGAGTCTGTCCATATAGGACAAGTGTTTAAGGCCTAGGATCCTCTTTGTGTGGTACTTTTGTGGCCTCTCCAGTTGTTGCAGGTGTCTAGTGAGGTACATGCCAAATGGGGCATTGTACTCGATGATTGGCCTAATGAGGGAAGAGTAGAGGGAGACAATGACCTCTTTCTTCCTGGATGCAAAACCCTTAGTAATGAGATGTGCCACATAGAAGGACTTTCTGACCACAGTGGCAATGTGGTGGTCAAAAGAGAGGTTGCTGTCAACCTGTGTTCCCAGTTCTCTTATAATGCCGTCTGTGTTCATTGGACCACCATCGATGTGGTAATTCATGGAAACTGGGTTTTTCCCAAAGGGGGTGACGATACATTTTTTGGCATTAAGCTTAAGGCCATGGTTCTGACACAAGTCATTTGTCTCAGTGAAGCCTTTCTGTAGGATGTCAGCATTACTTGGGGAGTTAATAATAGCTCCCAACTTGCAATCATCTGCGAACTTTGTCAGCCAGAGTCCCTTCATGTTGGCCTGGACTTCAGAGAAGTAGTAACCAAACAGAAGAGAACCCAGGACCGAACCCTGTGGGACTCCACGTGTGACTGGTCAGCAGTCTGACTTGGAGTCAGCTACTTTCATACTGTGGGTTTTATCTGTGAGCCAGTTTGCAACCCACCTAGTGATATAGGGGGTTGATGCCTAGCTTAGTGAGTTTTTCTGTGATTCCTGAGTTGGGAATGGTATCAAAGGCCTTGGCCAGATCAAGGTAGGCTATATGAACCACCTTGCCTTCATCCACAGTTCTGGTAACTGACTCAAAGAAGTCGACCAAGTTCAGCAGGCATGATCTACCCTTCACAAAACCAAACTGTGTGGGATCCAGAGTTTGCAGATTCCCTATATCCTTGTTTATTAGGTCCATGATGATGTGTTCCATAGCTTTGCACATCAGTCACATCAGGATAATGGGGCGATAGTTCCCAGGGTTTGTAGTCGCTCCTCCTTTGTGGAGAGGGATAACTGTAGCAGTGTGCCAATTGGTAGGGACAAAGCCGGAGGTGAGGCTGTGATTGAACAGGGTACACAGGTGAGGTGCCAGTTCACTCACTGTACTGTAAGTTCTTGCTGAAGTGTTCTCAGGTCATTGTTACAAATGTCATCTCCTTCCTGTGCTTTGTTAGGATTCAGTTTCCACAATTCTTTTTCAATATAATCTAATTTGATGTCAGTATCTGGGGTTACCTGGATGTCACTAGGACAACGTATCACCCCTTTTGTGGAGCCAAACTGTTTTGCATAAGATTTTGTATATATATATATATATATATATATATATATATATATATATATATATATACAATCTGTTGTGTCTGAGAATAAGTTTTAGAATCTGAACACAGTTTATCAATTTGTGTATCTTTACTGTATCTAGAAAAAGGTTTCCTATTATGCTCAATATCTTTAAATACATTTTCTTCAAATGTTTCTTGGTCTTGCCTCACACTATGCTTAATTTCATATTATGCTTAATATCTCTATATAAATTTTCTTCAAATATTTCTTGACCTCTCTTCCATTTCTTACATTTTTTTGTCTCTCACCTTAATCAGATATCTTGTCTTATGGAAATGTATTCCCCGATGGTGTATGCTTAAAACATGATGTTAAACATTTTTCTGATTTTTTTCATTCATACAATTTCTTTCAAAATGTTCCACATTCCATCTGAAGTTTTTCCACTGAACATCTCACTCCATTTAGTTTTACATAGAGACTGTTTTGCTGCCACATAATCTGTAATTAATCTTCTGTGCATTGGTTTAGATTTCAGTTTGGCAGAATTATCTAGCAACAAATTAACCTTAACTGCACATCGATAGGGTAAAACTTGACTTGAAGTAATAGTAATTTCTTTAGGACCACAAACAATCCCCGGGATTGATGAAGCTTGCGCCAGGTGCAGGCGTAGTGTCAGCGTTTTAACACCAAAGATGGCCGCCGCGCGATTCAGGTACGAGCTGTTTCCACATGCACTGCCTGCGTATGCTACGCCTGCACAACTCCTGAGCCTTGTATGCTAATTGCCACATGTGCAGCAGTGTAGCATGCAAATGAAGGTATGTAGCAATTTAGGAAGTGGTGCAGGCATAGTGTAAGCATGCAGAAATATAAACCATAGGAAACGGTTTACATTTTTGCAAACATAAAAACGGAGCCATGACAGCTGACCAAACACATGTATTATATTGTTAATATATGCCAATGGCTAAAATATAGCCATTGGCATAAAAAAATGTACAAAATATAAAATTAACATGTAATATATATAGTTGCACTATCGCGACGTGGAAGCACAGGGCAGCGGTGCGCAAAGGGGATCGCAAGGAATATATAAAAATATAGAATAAAACCGCAATGAAACACATATCACGATTTCCCCATAACAGTCAAAGGCAGGCATGCTACACCATACTCATGGCGCAAGGGTTGCTAAGGGGCAGTGACAGTGTTATGGGCAGTAGCTAGGAATTAGTAGGCAATGCCATGCAAATGAGAGGAGTAATAGTGAATCACAGATTCCCCGCTGGTGTAAGGATGCACCTCACAGCATAGCATTATAACATCGAGGTGTGCCCCTGAGATAAAGATGACATCAAGAGAGGGGTGGGTTGCCATTGCTGTAAGCACATTGGAGCATTGCTAAACTGGTCTGCCCCTAGCTAGGCAAAGCTGTAGGATAGGGGTGTGTCGAATTGCCCATAGCTATGCTTAGCTGAGAATACACAAGGTAACTGAGTATGCATGTGAACGGAGATGAAAACGTGCGTAAACCCGGTAAACGGGTATGCGCTGCACACACTGCAGCTGTAACAGGAAGGATATAGGAAAGAAATAAGGAAATGCTGCAGCAGTGAAATTGGAGTACCAAATGACTAATTAACACCTAGGAGCCTACAGTGGGTCATTGACAACAGCTAACAAGGCTGCAAGCAGCTACCTGCAGAACAGGGAAGAGGAGGGGCTGTACTGCAAAGAAAACAGCAAAGTGTCAAAGCAGAACAAAGCTGATATGCAGTACATCAGCTACAAGGCACATTTTGCCATGACTGGATAGGGAAAGTACAAAACAAGAAAGACGGCAGGTGGCTGCATGCCTGATAATAGGAGGGGATCCAGGTCTAAAAGTGAATTTAAGGGCAACAGATTAATCAAGGCAGGCAAGTAGATCTCCACAGTAAAGGCCCCACACTTGCAGTACTCATTGCAAAACCCATAATTAAGACATGCAGCAGCTGGAATAGCTCATACACACCCACTTACATCAGCAGCATCCCTAGCACAATACTATAGAGTGTGAAAGCACCTCACACACATTTTTGTATTCCCATACACTCTGCAACAGTGGTGTATACAGACGGGGAGCTTTTATTATGTACATATTAGGGGCTGCCATAGCTTTGATCCACCAGCATGTGTTGGAGACTGAAGGTGGTGTGGAGGATGATGCACATGACCACCTCAGGCACCAGAGGAGAAGGAGAGTGGTCAGACCCAGGGTAACCTACCAGGGGCTACATGATCTGGAGATAGTAGAGCATTACAGGGTGGACAGGGACACCCTACAGCAACTTGTGGAGCTGTGCCAGCCATGCCTCAGAGCCAGAACAAACAGAGGGGAACCCATCCCAGTAGATACGAAGATATGTGTAAGCCTGAGAATACTAGCTACAGGTACCTTTCAAAGACCAGCTGGGGATATCATGGAGATCTCACAGGCATCAGCATCCAGGGTACTACACCAGTTCCTGGATGCCATGTTACCACATGCCAATAAGCACAAATACTTCCCCCGAACGCAGGAGGAGTTGGCCAGCAATATGCGTCTCTTCCACCATGTGGCAGAATATCCGGAGGTACGGGGTGCAATAGACTGCACGCACATACACATCAAGTCACCACCTGGAGAGCAGGGTAGGAGCTACATAGCCCACAAGGGATACCCCTCCATCAACTGCCAGGTCATGTGCAATTATCATGGATGTATGTGCTGGCAGCCCTGGAAGCTATCATGACTCCCACATCTGGCATGCCTCACAGCTGTATCGGTTATTTGCCAGGGGGGGGGACATCATAAATGGCCACCTGGTGGGGAATGCTGGCTATGCACTGGAACAGTGGATGATGAATCCCTTCACAAATGCACACACACCCATGCAAGAACACCATAATGAGGCACATGCACATACCAGAATCATCATAGAGCATGTGTTTGGGATGCTGAAATCACACTTCCATTGCTTGGACATATCTATTGGAGCCTTGCAGTACTCTCCAGGCACATGTGCCCACATCTTCATAGTGTGTGCCATGCTACACAATATGGTCCTGCAGAAACAGCTGCAGCAGGGACCGAATGGTGAAGACCCTCACAGCCCACCACCATTGCCAAGGGCCCCACAGAGGTACTCAGACCATGAACACCCTGAGCCAGTCCCAGTAGGCAGATGGAGGCGTGTCGAGTATGCCTATGCCTTGTCAAAGAGGGGACGTATAGCACACACACTGACAGTGTAGGCACCTAGGGACTGACACCTTTCTCCACCTGCACACACAGTAAAAATGGATGGCACACACACAAGACTACCTGTAAATTGTCATGTATAGCCAGTCTACTGTGTGCATCCAATGTAGGCAGCCCTCAACTATTGCACACACAACAGCCATTGGCACAAGGTAAGTCACCACCTGAACAGTAAATTAAGCTATCAGCATATGCAGATACTGTATGCATAGATTGATAGGTAGGTACCTGGTCAACTGCCAGAGGCCATTCATAAGGCCAGTCAAAATGTGTCAGCTTTTGCCACCCCATTGATTCATTAACTGTCCCTCTGTGGAGCAGAGCCAATGGCAGGATCCCTGGGGTGCATCTACTGTTCCCTATCCACCCTTCAAGGTTTCTCTTGCAGAGTGTTAGTGAGGGGCTCTGTATAATGTAGTTAGGGATGTTGTTCCAAAGTATGAGGAGTGTCTGTGACAGGAAGCTGTCCCTCCAGCATCTTCCAGTTATTGTTGTGGCAAGGTTCAGCTCACTACAGTATGTGGCTCACTGTGACATGGATTCCCATAGGTGGAGCAAATCCATCAAGCCTGAGTTCAACATGGCTGTGTTGCCCAGTGGAGATCATCTTTGGGTAAACGAGATGCCACTGAGTAAAGCAGAAGTTTATTCAGTCTGGCTGCATAGGCCATATGTTGGAGGCCAGTATTCCCCTTGGCGAGGTACATTCGTGGACCCCCTAGCTGTTGGACATGTCTTCTGAGGTACATCCCACATGGGTTATTATACCCTATGATGGGACTTATGAGTGATGAGTAAAGGGGCACTATAACCCCAGTATGTCTAGATGGGAATCCTTTAGTAATCAGATGGCCTACATAGAAGGATGTTCTAACTACTGTGGAGATATGATTGTCAAAGGGGAGATCACTATCTGCCTTAGTCCCCAAATACCCCATTACCTCATCTGTATTAAAGTGCCTGACACTTATGTGTTAATATGTGGATGCCAGTTCTACAATGGAATGACCATGCAGTTAGTGGCACTTGGCTGGAGGCCATGTCACTGGCACCCTGTGACGTTCTCTGTGAGGCCCCTTGAGGGATGTCCGTGTCAGCTGGACTATCAATCATGGCTCCCAGTTCGCAGTCATTGCCAAACATGGTCTGCCGTAGTCCACCTGTGTTTGCCTGTACCTCTGAGAAGTATATGCCAAACAGTGGGCTCCCAGGACTGAGTGTTGTGGGACACCAGTCATGACTGTTCAAGAGTTAGACCTGGAGACCGCTAGTCATACCATGTGGGTTCTGTGTGCAAGCCCGTTGGCAACCCAACCTGTGATGTATGGGTGAATGTACAGGCTGGTGTGTTTATTAATAATACCTGAGTGGGGCATGGTGTCAAAAGCCTTGGTGAAGTCCAGGTAGTATGTGTGAACCACCTCCCCCATCATCTAATGTCTTGGTGACTGTATGTAAGACGTCAAACAGGTTCACTAGGTATGAACTGCACTCAACCAAGCTGACCTGGGTTGGGTCACGTGTTTGGAGGTTACCAATGTCATTGTTAATGAGTGCCATGAGGATGCGAACCATACCAATGCAGACCAGGCTAGTCAGGCTTATGGGGTGGTAGTTACCATGGTCAGTTGTGATTCCACCTTGATGGAGTGGAATAACCGTTGCCACGTGCCATTGTATGGGCATGTAGCCTGTGGAGAGGCTGAGGTGGGAATGCTTAATTAGGTGGGGGACAGGTTGTCATGTACAGTTTGCAAGATGCAGTCTGTGTCAGCATCTGCCTCCATTGACACTGTGTTCTGCTGTTAGAGAGGGCCATTTCCACCTGTGTGTCTCTGATGGTTGGGATACTGTACCTTTCGGGTAGTGTTGTGGGTTCTTTAGGGGGTGAAGTATGCACTGAATGTATCTGCAAGGATGTTGGTGATATCAGTAGGGTCAGCATATTTTGTGCTATATTTCACCAGCACAGTGCAAATCTGTGTGTCACCACATAGATCCTTGACATAGCCAAAGAAGGCTTTGTGGTTATCTTTTGAATCCTTGTGTATTCTCCTGCTGATGTTAGCCTTGGATGATGTCATGAGGGGACTATGTATCATACTAATAGTGGTCACAGATGTCTGCTCTTCATGGGATTTGCTGTGTGTTTGGAACACTGTCCTACTTCTGTAGTATAGCCTGTTTATTGCAGAGATCCACCTGACCGGTGTCCTTGTCTAGGAGGAGTGAGTCTTGGGTTACCAGTGATGGCACGATCCATACATCCATGTAGGTGCTTATAGACTGCATTTGTAAATCTGTCTGTATCTTGAGCAGTGTTTCCCCTTAGTGTGGGGGCTGTGAAACCCCCCACCCCTGTCACTAGTAGTGTAAATTTAGCTGTAGGAAAGGTATACACTGTGGTATCCGTGGGTGGGAGAGATGCTAGGGTGTGGAAACAGTGAATAGTTCATGGTCAGACCTAACCAGTGACTGGTTAACCTCCGCTGTGGTGCACCTGTTGCCCATGTTGGTGATGACCACATCTAGTAGTTTCCACCCCACGTTAGTGAGGTTACCACCTGATACAGGGCATATGAGGTGATAAATTCCAGGAAGCGCTGGGCCTGGAAGTGACTACTGGAGTACGTTTACCAGTTAATGGTATGGTAGTTGACATTGACCAATGCCAGGGTGTGCGTTAGAACTGTCATGTTCTCCACTGTCTCCAGGTAGGTGGAGTGGAGGTCCTGGGTCATGGAGGGTGATCCGTAGCAGGCCACATTTCACATTGCAGTTGTGGCTGATGTTAGCTGCACATGGATACATGGATGATCACAGAGGTGTCATGCTGCCCCACTAACCTGGAGATGAAGGTATCCCTGATGAATATGGATACAGACCCTCCATGTCTGTCAGTCCATGTTCTGTGGCTGAAATGTGTGGTATGGGTTGTAGTCTGGTAGTGCTGGTGTGCTCTCAGGAGCCTTAAGACAGATTTCAGTTAATGCACAGATGTTGATGTTGTTCATTCTGAGGAGTGCTGTGAGTGCATACATGTTGTGATCACAACCACTGGTGTTGAGTAGCAAAATCTTCTTTGAATCTGCTATTGTGCTGTTCATGGAGCTGGTATTTACCTTCAAGACTCTCCTAAATAAGGCACCATGTGGGCGCCAATAGCCTTGGCCAGTATTCCAAAGCCTAAGGCTGACACATAGGCTGGCATAGTATCATTGCATGCAAGTTCCCTATCTGTGCTTGTTTTTCATCTCCCCTGTAGGTAACCTACTGGTAAGCAATAGAAAGCCCTAAACGTATACAAGTCTTCTAGCTTCCAAGATACACTTTTTGAGTGACTAAGTGTCAGTGTTCTGTATGTTCTTGCTGTACTCACCTGTTTCTTGACTTCATGGTGATTTCTCACTGTATATTGTGATCTGAAGGTCTGTTTATTCACATATTATGGCTGTGATGGCCTGCACGTTAGAGGTTCACAGATAGCCTACTACCTATCTGCCCAAGGTCAATTAGAAGCATAGCTACAGTGTCTTGGCTTTCCCCACACCATTGATGAAGTAACTAAGCCTCTGTCAAGCATAGCCAATGAAGCAATTCCAGGCAGAGTTGCTGGAAGCTGTTGAAGAATGGGGTTGTGTAGAGTGATAGGGGCACTTAGTGATCTAAAGAGGGCATGTTAATGTGACAATTCAACACCATTCAATTCCCCCAACAAGTCTTGTAGCTATCAAACTGGACAGGCTCCCACACCCCCTGGCTGCATGGTTCTGGGACACATGATCCCAGGGGTGTATAGTCTGTTACCCATTCACACAACAAGGTTTCCCTTGAAGTGCGTCAGTGAGGGGCTATGCCTAATGTAGTTAGGAATGTAATGTATTGCCTCACAGTACATTTGTTATATGTTATTTCAAGAGTACATAAAGCTCAGTGAGTTTGGGGACCTCCGCCCTTTGCTTAGCCTAGCTTACACATAGAAATCATCTAAATAGGAAATAGGTGGAAGCAACATTAATGTCGACAGTGTAATGGTTACAGCATCTGCATTGTATCTGTGCATTCAAGGTCACAATCCCGATAAAGGCAGGGATGTTTATCATGTGCAAAAGTATACCTTAACCACAACTTGCATATATAGGTAGTAATCGTCTGTATAATAAACATTCAAAACACCCATGTAAACCCATGTGTGCTGGAGAGTACAGTCAACAGAGAATGTAATGTTATGTCAGCACATAGTGAGATGTTACGTCACTGACATGTATATATCCGGAGTAGTATGCGGATGTGGCCGTGTTTGCATGCACAGGTTATATGTTACTAAGTTTGTTTAACTGTGTTTAACTGCTGCTATAATGTCACACAAACACTTTTAAACATGCTTACAACTGCTTAAATGAGCCTTATTCTGCAGTAAAAAACATTTGTAAAACATTGCAGGTGTCGAACCCTGGACCATGCACACTATAGTCATAGGACTTACCACTAAGCCATCCAAGGTGTATACATGTTTCATGATCTTGAGACTACACCTTATATCATATGCATTTCACTGTAATGATCACAAATGGGACAGTCACTTTGTGTACATATGTACAGTACATTGTAATGTACTGTAGTTTGTGAACCAACAAGTTCCAGTCTACATATGTAGTACTGTTACAAACTAATGCAAAATGGAGTATGGGGACAATATAAAAAGGGCACAAAGCAAGAACCTTTCTCATTCATAATACACCCTGTCATGTCACATTGCAACACCTAATTTTACAAACATATGAACATTAACATGTATCAGACATATGTACACCAAATGACTGTCACATTTGTTTTCAGTAGTGAGGAATGTCTGTAGTACAATGTATATTCTAAACACCATAAAATTTGTACATATCTCAGATGCCTTAGTGGTAAAGTCAGTGACTGTGGTGTTAATGGTCCCGGGTTCAAGACCTGCAAGGGTCACACGTTTAACCTTTGCTTAACGTCGTGCAGACCACAGGCAAACCTGCTCACAACTGTGTAAATGTGCATTATTCACACTTTCCCTACCAGTGCCTACTCTGAGAGGTAAAATAATAACAACTTCCAGGAGTAGAAACTGCAACCATGTACTCCATCCTCAGAGTAACCTAACACTAAGCTACCTGGGATGGACTTATCCCAGATGTGTATGCAGACAGGTTAAAACACAAAAGGGAGGTATATGTTGAAATAGGACAACCCGCCATGTACCCAATTAAAGGTGTATGCTCATATATATATATATATATATATATATATATATATATATATATAGCGAGAGATAGAGACATGTCGATATATACAGGTCTACATATATATGTAGATATATAGATTGGTAAAAAACATCTACACATCTATGGAGGTACAGATAAACATATGCTATAATGTATATATCTATATACATACACACACACACACACACACACACACACACACATATATATATATATATATACACATAAAATGCACACACATAAATATATATATATTATATATACACACATTTATCTATATATATATATATATATATATATATATATATATATATCTCCGCGGTGGTGGTGCTGCGGTAGCGTTGTCACCTCACAGTAAGATGCTCTCCAGTTCGATTCTCAGCTAAAACGTCTTCTGCGTGGAGACATGCGTGAATGGGCTTGCATGTTGCATCAGGCCTGGCAAGCCAGTGCAGGCCTGTGAAAAATCAACTGCCAATCATTAGCGACCAGAATTCCACTGTGGCGACCCTAACCGGGAAGCCGAAGACACACATATATATATATATATATATATATATATATATATATATATATATATATATATATACATATATGTGTATACATACATACATGTCTGTAGACAGCATCCGAAGTGGTCATATCAGAGTATAACATGGACCATAGCAATCACACATTCCATCCCCACAAACAATATGAACTTAACATATGAAGAGTATATGCCAATACACTATTACAAATATGTTCACACAGTCACCAACACAACTGCAATGACTGCAAATATCCATGACAGAATTACACAGACGGCTTTCATTTTGCAAAACTTTATTACATTCCAATATATTGCCAAAAGGATTCAAGGACTAACAGTACCTGCATGCTATACAGGAAGCATTTAATAGTGCCTTAATGAATCAGCCTGCAATTACCATAGTATTAGTCCACTAAAGGATAGGTGCTCACATAGGGAAAGAACACCCACATACATATAGACGTTGTATAAAAGGGGTTCCTACACACCTGCATGTGCTATGTACACCCACCAACATCTACCCCACAACCGAAATAATTACATCAATACATACTGTCATACCATAACCAATTATGCAACTACTGTAAAACATCTGCTGAAACCTTAACATACCTGGACACAGACACACTAACATGGCCCTATGTGAAATAGTTGCTGTTATACAATTGGACAGCTGCTGATGTAACAGGGTTTGTATGAACTAATCCCGTTTCAGAGGGTTGAAAGGTTCGTACACCAGGAAGTTTTGCCAAGTACTGATTATCAGCACAGTATGATACACAGTAACACCAAACTAAATATGTCTGATAAGCACACTGTAAACTCCCTAACTTTATATGCATAGCTATGCAACTTTGAGCTGGTCAAACAACCTGGCCAGACTGAAACATATGCAGAAGTATTAGGTACAGACAAACCCTGCACAAGTAGCAATGTTCAGAAATATAACAGCAGTACTCACATTTAGACCAAATCCTCTAGGCATTACACACAATATATTACTGTTCATCTCCATACAGCTGTTGCAATAGATTCCAAACAAAACTTCCACGCTGTCTTCCTCACAAGTAAGGCAAAGGGACAACGCCCAAGTGGAGTACTCAATTATACTCCACTGTAGCCATGGTATTAGCTAAGGCAGTAGCAGCACAGCTGATGTGCATGTAATTAGCTACTTAGGAACACCAATTGGTCATCAGGATAGCACATGTTACTGATCTGTAACTATAAAAGGTTGCTTTGTCACACATTCAAACCATCTGTATCTACCTGTAGGACAGTACAAAACACTGAAAGACGAACCGAAAACGAGTATTATACTAGTTGATAACATCTCCGATTATTAAGACGGTATGTATAACATGTAGTATGTCTGTGTATGTAGTACCTGTACTGTAAGAATTACAGTGTAATCAATGCATATAGTGGAAATAGCTATTTTGTAGTGATGTATTGTTGAGCAGTAGTAATGCTTGTAGTATTCTATGTGTGTACTGCTGTAGGTCACATGGCACACTCCAAATACACCACAAGGGATGATATGGGCTCGGAACCCACCAATTCACTTCCAACCATTGTCAGTGTCAGGATTGGTCCAACAACTATGTGCTATAACAGGGGATAGCATATGTCGATATATTGTAACAGTCGACATATGTTTGGGTGTATAAGTAAGATGAACATGTTAAAGGTGGGCTTACTGTGCAAATATGGTGTACACTGTGGGATATTGTGCCGATAACTGTATAATGTACAGTATTCTAGGCATATCTGTATTCTATTCTACATAGCAGTTCTGTTATGTTATGCAAACAGTAGTTATGTCTATTGGCAATTACAATACTCAATGACAGGATACATAGCATTAGTATTCATCTGACAGGTTAGCAGCATGATAGCAAAGATAATTGTAAGAGCCATGTAACTATCCATGCACATAACACATGTAATATCCACCTCTCTACTATCATTTGCAAGCAATAACAGCTGTGCATGTATACATGTTATACAAATGTGTAGTTACCCTTGTTACAGGGCTGGGCCAAATGGCTATGTGCACACCTACATAGAGTGGATATTGAGAGTACAGACACACTGGTTGAACTACCAGGTTTGTGTAGCCCAACCTCTCATTGCCAACCTAACTGCTGCCTGCACATACTGCATGTCAGGTAATGCACAGCACTGGTAATGAAACAGGTTGCATATCATCTTTAACTCCAGTGTAACATCTGCAGTAGGAGTGTAAGATGCAGGAGACAGCTGCCCATGTGTAATAGCCACATCATAGGTGATGGCTTACACTATCTGATTATATCCTGATCATGTTGATAGTGGCATCAGAGTCTATTGATACATGACTCTGTTTGGAGTGGGTGTCTGCCCAACAGAGCTCATGCTCCTGGTGGATATGAGAGTATATACCCAGAGAAGGAAACTGACCTGTAGACACTTAAATAATCTGTAATCAACTAACAGGAAGTGATGTGCTTCTCAGAGGAGGTTTCCATAATAGCCGGTGTTGTCACGTCCATAACACAAATATTTACATGTGAGCATCACTGTCTAAAACATCTTCATAGGCAATACATAAACTAAATACAGTACTTGGTACTTGTAGTACTGACTGCTCATACAGGCATGTCCACTAGTCAGCTACTGGTGTTTACTAATGTCAGCTTTCTGTATGTGGCCATCCTGGGGGAATGTAATCTCTATGCCATGTACACTGCCAGACCCACCTAACACCATGCCCCACACATTGTTCAGTATGCAGCTACAGGGGTAACCTGGAAGGCAGCCCAGTCTACAGCCATGACTGGACTGGACAGTCATGAGGTGTAGGTTAACACATGCAGCTCATCAACGCAACCAACACATACCCTTACCAGAACACAGTAAGGACACCCACACACACTATCGGAAATCACACACATTCACAGAAGCGTCTAAGTATCTGGCCAAACAAGTGACCCCCCCCCAAGCAGGAAGAGACAGACACCGAAATACACAAACTGTATGACACAGTTTGCATAATTGTGCCACACCTATGAACACGTGACTGGAAACATGCCCAACAATACTCATTTGTGAATGCAAACTCTAGCACTATGTTACACACCAACCTAGAACGAGGGCATACATACTGTCAGCTGCCTGTCTGCCATGATTAGCCACATACTCATACACATAGCTCTGGCATATTCCATGTCGTTGTGCAGGACCTGTGATGTAGTAGCCTGGACTGCATGAAAACACATGTAGGAACTGTCAGTTCTTGTAGCCCATGCAGGTATGTCCCAAGGCCTGGGTAGCATTCTGCCATTGGCCAGAATGATACTGCAGTACAGGGACAAAAGGATTGTATTCCACAATTGTCTAGTGTAGTGGTGCATGTCAAAGGGTATCCAGTATCTGTCATCTTGGGATAACATGGTTGACAGACCATGATGCTTTACTAGACAGGGCCTGCACCTGTCACCCCTGGGAATCTGGATACTGCCTCGGACTCATGTTTCCCCTATAGTGCCTTCATCATGCATGGTTCAAGTGAGGGTCCACTGCTGTTACAGGGACAGCCAAGCAATAAACTGTGGGTCTTGCTACACAATGATACATGTCAGAAACGCTATACAGACACACATATGTCAATCCCTAACATGAAGAACATATCTGTGCAGTGGCTGAGACATGTTTCAATGCTCCAGAGAGCACACCTGCATGACCATGTTATAACACATACCTCACCTCTTGCCCATTATCCTTTATTAGAACACATGGGCTGCAGGTGTGTCCATATTCCTGAAGGATATGTACACCCCCACGCTAATTGCACTTGCATAACATCAGATGCATTATGCTGAGCAACTACCTTTGTGCCAAAGTGGATTTCAAAATGCAACTTGAGACAGATCACCCACCAGGCCGCGAAATTCCCAACTGTCATAATGTGCTGTAATGGGGAAGATTAGGTCTGAGACAGAACCATAATAATGGCTACTCTCAACTATTCCATTATGAATTGGGAAGACTCCTCATGTACCAACACCTGCGCTCAGTGCATGTTGGATTCCATCAACCCCCACTGACCTGGATCACAGTAGTCACACGAACAGGGCGAACAATATGCTACACATGGTTAGTCTCCAATGCCAATGTTATGTTTCCTAAGAGCAGAGTGGTTAGTGTCATGGCACCCATGCAGATGGACAATGCATGTGCAAATGCTGAATCCTACACAAATGAACTTTAAGCAGTCACATATGTGCAGTGATTGTGCCACTGAAACAGAACCAGGATTCAACCCAGCACAAACATGTAGACAAACTGGTGGTACCATGCTTTAAACTGTACCACAAAAGGTAGTAACTGTTGCAAGAGTGAACACACATGAGTGTATATGATCCCTGGTCAGCCTCAGTAAGATGCAGATACACCATATAAAACCATGCAAAGCTACTGTGAAACTAATCAACCACATATTATGAGGCCAAGCACAGAGCATTCTATAGCTGTGTCATTAATCATAATGGCAACAACAAGACCTGCCGTGCTGCACAGTACTATGGCATGGGAAGTACTGCACCTACAGAAATAGCACCTGTTCATCCAGATAGGGTCTCGGAGAACCTAAACCCACTCCCACCTCCCCCCAACAGGTACACTTAGTAATATGTCCATGTACACTACAGGGACCCTGTACTAATGACTATGCAGGTACAAGCTGCACTCTCTAAAGCCATACATACAGCTTTCATGGGACCTGTCAACATCCCAGGGTGTATCCTACACAAATGTAAGAACATGCAGCTATCCACATACACATCATGTTCAATCATAGCTCCATGTCAGGCTGAGTACAGACCGAATGGTGCACAGCAACAGTTATCACACGCCACAAAGGAGGAGACACCATTGATAATGGGACATAGTGCACAACTACCCTGCTGATTCTGGTCTGTATGGCCATGAACCATGGTCAATGTATTTGATGTACTTGGTACAGATGTAGATGACAGTAGGGTTGATTCACACTGCATATCATGACCTTGCCAGGTCGTAGAACACCATCACCCATACTGTGTTCCAGCTACACTCAGTAAACTAGGTGTATATTCTTATGTCACAGGAGTGGTTGGCAACTGGACTGCTGGCAGAACCAACACTATAGAAGGTGTCTGACTAATATATGCACAGCAAACCAGTGCCAGCCACAGTAATACAGGGGCCATTCCTGGTACTCCTCCTCTTTGTTATCTATACCACACAGACTAACACATATGGCATCAGCCTATTGATGTTTGCAAATGACTATGAACTAGGAGCAATAGTCGACTCAATTTGTGCTGTGTTCAGAAGGGCCTTAGTGTGTCAGATGTGTGGTGTGGGATGTATGGCCACAATCTGACAGCTAAGTATTGCATTGTCATCCCCTATGTTACAAACCCTGTATCCATTAACTACCACCTAGGCAGCAGTCAACATAATGTCAACTGTGTGTATGGGATGCAGCTGGACAGTACTTTCCTTTGATAGTTACATCACCACAAAAGACAGGTAGTCATATGTGGCACCCCTAATCATGACAGGGTGCCATCCAGGAATATAGAGATAACTGCTCAGCCATACTCAACACCCATGTGACCCATAACAGATCACATATTTCTTTTAAAGGTTATTGCCCATGTGTAGATGGCCTACACTGCCCTTCCAATCCCTAGCTGCACTATGTAGCATGCAGCCTACCCTGAATAAAGCCATGTCCAACCCAGAGGTGTTGGACATGCTACACTTAACACATCCTGATCCCAAATAAACACATATGTCATGGACATCCACCTTCCTAGTACAAGGATCCCAACATGCCTGACAGATCTCTGTCCCATACACTTAACATACTCTTGCCACACTATGCATCCCTGCCCAGCGAAGCTGCACATCGCCCCTCTCTGTGACATGGTATGATGGCCCTATGCCAAATATATCAGTAACCATATGTATCAGTTCTGTGGCACTGCTTGAACTGGCCACTGAAACTTACCTGTCTGTTTCCTACAGCTAGGTAACCTGTCTGCCTAGGCTCATAAATGGCCCAGGGCATGTAGCCTACTAGATCACTATGACCATACATGCTATAGTTGATATCCAACCCTGAAAATACCATCAGGCTAGCTATTGTCCCATGTTACATGTGCAACACCAGGCAATACATGGGATGTTACACAGCTGTACAGTGCCATGTAGATGTATATGGCAAAACACATACATGCTTGTAAGTCTGCAGGGTCACAGGTCATGTCTCTAATGGCTATATATGACGATATATGTGACATATACACAGCATTAAGGTCAATTGCATTAATGTGAACACATCCAGGCATTTGCTGATAGGTAAAGACACCACTACAGGCAACCAGACATGCCCATGTCAAGACAACATCCACATGGTGTATGAGCAATGTCATCGCATGACACACACATATATGGCAATAACATCACATCACCAGTAGGTGTCAAATGTGTGTGACTTATACATGTCAGTGGCGTTAGTGTCATGTAGATTTGCAAAGACATATTTGTAATCTTAATAAATGTGATACACATGTATGTTCAGCTGTACTGCTGTACTTCTCCTGTCTCCATCATTATGTCTTCCAGGTATGCCATGTAGCAGAATGCCGGTGTACAGCCACTTGGAGGATGAGGTCCTCATCCCATACCTCCTTGACAACGACACAACGCTCTTCAGACATGCGCCACAGGATGCACAGCAGCGGGATGCCCTGTGGGAGGAACTCTGCAGGAGGGTTAATGATGTTGGTGGTCGCCAATCGCACTCCATCAAACCAGTGCCAGCCACAGTAATACAGGGTTCATCCTGGTACTCCCCTCTTTGTTATCTATACCACACAGACTAACACAGAAGGCATCAGCCTATTGATGTTTGCAAATGACTATGAACTAGGAGCAATAGTTGATTGTGCTGTGTTCAACATACAGAAGGGCCTTAGTGTCAGATGTGTGGTGGTGATGTATGGCCACAATCTGACAGATAAATGCATTGTCATCCCTATATTTTACCATTTCTTTGTTGATTACCACCCTAGGCGGAAGGTGCTTATAATGGCAGCTGTGTGGGTTACAGCTGGACAGTACTTTTCTTTGATAGTTGCTTCACCTACAGATATGCGACTATGTTTGCCTGTCATCGACAGATTTTATCCAGAGATAGAGATAACTTTGCTCGAGCCATACTCAACACCCATGCTGACCCTTACTGGATCTCATGGCTTCCTTTAAGGTTTATTTGTATAGCAGGTGACGCTGATGCCTAACGCATGGCATGCAGCTACCTGAATAAAACCATGTCCAAATGAAAAGTTGTATGAGATGCTACATTTAACACATCCTGATCCCGATAAACACATGCGTCCCAGGGACATCCACATACTGGTTCAAGGTTATAACCTTACCTGACGGATCTCTGTCATACTGCTATACTCTTCCCTTTACGCCATCCTATAAGCAGGCTGCCTTCGCCGGATTCTCTGGTGAAACGTTGTGGTGGCTGCCGTCTCGGAAATATGTCAGTGGCATGTGTATCAGTTCTGTGGCGCTGGTTGGACGAACATGCATGAACTTACCTGTCCTTTCTGGCTCGTGCTCTCGCCTGGGCTCTTCAATGGCCGGAGCCTTTCTCAGCCTACTAGATCACTATGACAATACATACTATAGTTGATATGGCTCATCGGGATGGCTATTGTCCCATGTGTTTACACATGTACAGCGGGTAATATGGGGATGCTTTACACAGTTATTTTAGTTAATGCATGGTATGCTTTGAAGTCTGCCGGAATTCACCTGAAGTCATGTCCCTAATGGCTATGTATGACTGTATGTATGTACATCAAGGTCAATTATTAATGTGAACATTGACATATTTTGATATACGGACATACACTACAGGCAAACAGACATGCCCACGTCGGTATCTGTTGTATATCGCATGAATATCTCACAGTAAGATGTCAAGTATTGGCGACTTGTACTGTCGGTGGTGATGTCATGTAGATTTGCAAAGGCATTTACCATCACAACAATGGGTACAGCCATGTCAACTGCTATTGCTTCTGTGACCTGTCTCCATCATTATGTCTTCCCTAGGTGCTACGTAGCAGAGATGCCAATATACCTTGAGGATAGGTCCTCTGTCCCATACCATCATGACACTATTATTTAATGTAACCTGGATGCAGCGGTGGCATGCCCATGGAACTGGGATGTTAAGCCTGATCGCTTTGGCGGTCACAATAAACATATCGGTGCGCGACCGCACTGACGATAAAGATGGACCGAAACAAGTGCAATTACTTCGAAGGAAGATTATGGGTGGAGGGGCACTCATCCAGCCCCACTCACATGTTACTGACTATACCATCTGGGGACACCTGCAGACCGCCTCCATTCGCCAGAAACTTTGGCTGGTATTGTGGAGGTGAACGTCTCCTTAACCACCTTTAAAACCTGGGTTGCCTGGTAAAGTCACTACTGCACTAAGGCTTTAACTATTTCACATAGTTACATAATGTTACTGTACAGCCATGTAATGTAACATCATATGTACGTGCCGCTACTATAGTCTGCTACTCTACTGTTGCTGAATGTTTCATACTCCATAGTACTGACATATTGCTAACTTATGGACATTGCCCCCTGTATCTTTGGGTGTGGATAATGATCTTGGCTTCTGTTGGTTTCTCGACGCTTGCATCAACAGCAGCCATTTATGGTAGGATGTTAACTATTTGCCAGGATTGATGAAAATTACCGCTGTTTATGTTTGCGTGCTGTCTGCCACTTAGCACACATGAACATATGAAATGTATGGTGGTCCCTGTTAATGGACCTGGTCCAGACCTTCAATGCATCACACTGTTTACCTATGGCAAAACAGATGGAATATGAGCACTTCTACTGTTCAAACTGTCATTTGCCAGATGTGGCGGACAACAGTGAATACAACGGTGGAGGAGTGTTCCACTGTAGGGACAGGTACTACATATCAGCATTACACACATGTTGACCTGAATAGAAACAATGCTTTTAGAGCATATGTGTGCACACACACTAAATGTGTTGGAGCTGGAGTATGCCCAGCCCACAGGATGCACCCTTGCGGAGTATATCCCTGCTATGAATGTCACACAATGTCATGTGCCATCAGACATGCCCATGGCATGTAGTGGGCTGACTGCAACACTGCTCAACTATCCTGCAAAACATGTCTCACATCCCATACATACCACCCTATGTCTGCATAACCCTGTCCTCAGTGGAGCATATGACATCTATGGGTGTATGTCATATGGGATAACACTGACATGTGAAATAAGATAGCCATCACAACCATTGGACTGAACATGTGCACACATGGCCATGGAGGATGGCCAGAGACATGAAGTAACACACAGTAGAAGTGATGTACATGTGTGTACACCCTGTTGTACATTGGCTAGACACATTACTACTATGGCCTTTGTGTAATGGTGATATTGCAGATGTGAAACACTAAACATCATACAGGCCTGTGCACAGCTTGTGTAGGCATAATATGAAACCACCACATAACATGTCTTGAACATCTTGAGTGTGTCACGACATGGAAGCATTCACCTCTACAGTATCCAAATACAGACATGTACAACTCGCAGTACACTTGGAATGCCCTTTTTTGGCAATCCTGCTGATGTCACCCACCTACGAATACACCTCTGGGACTGCTGTAACCTAGTAATCTCCATGGCGCATGCTGTAACTGCATAATGCTGTAGTGTGTTAAACTAGTTTGGTAGGTGTTCTAATCCCAGACAGGTCAACCATGTGTGTGTCTGTCTGTCTGCCTGCCTGTGAAAGAAACAATGCTTTTAGAGTATGCACACTCTTTACAATTCACATAACCACCTTTGCAATCCTGCTGATGTCATCCACCTAGGAATACACATCTAGGACTGCTGTAACCCAATATTCTCCATAGCGTGTGCTGTAACTGCGTATTGCTGTAGTGTGATAAATTAGTTAGGTGGGGGTTCTATTCCAAGAGAGACCAGCTGTGGGTGTGTGTCTGCCTGAGAAAGTAACAATTCCTTTTAGAGTATGCACACTCTTTACAATTCATGTGGCCACCTTTGGCAATCCTGCTGAAGTCACCCACCTAGACATACACCTCTGGTACTGCTGTAACCCAGTAATCTCTGTAGTGTGTGCTGTAACTGTGTAATGCTGTAGTGTGATACACTAGTTAGGTAGGGTTTCTATTCCAAGACATGGCAGGTGTGTGTGTGCGTGTTTGACTGTCAGAAAATCCAAATCCCATCGAGCTACGCGCTCGAGAGACTTGAACCTCAGCACTGAAATAAATAGGACATTCTGGAGGGACAGATTCATAACCCAGAGGCTCCCTTCACTCTGGAATAAAATCCCAGTCCAGGTTAGGCAGAGTCCCTCATTGACTCTCTTCAAGAGGAATCTTGATGAGTGGATGGGAGATCGTAGGTTTACCCCGGGTATCACTTCTGTGTCACTGTTAGATAGAGGCACAGTATACTAACCTCAAAAAAGGGCATAGCAAAATAAATTTAAAATGGGTGGCGAAAGCCAAACACATTCTGGCTAGGCTTATAAATGCCCTAGGGCAGATAGCCTAGTATGAACCTATGAACCTATGAACCTATGAAGAACCTGTGTGGAGGTGGCTGTGAGTGTCTAACCACTGGACATGTTGGGGAGCAGATTTTGTAGTTTTCCTATATGGTGTCTGTCTTATATGTCACAATGTCCACCTCAAGAGGAGTACAGATGTCAATCAGCCAAGGGACTGTGTTGGCAAGCCATACCCCTAAATCTGGCAAAAGGCCTGGTGAACAAGGTATGCAACCCTACTATTACCCAGAATATGCCCTGAACCCATGTGTCATACACAAACACACTTGCCTAGAATACCCCACTACGTTGCTAGTACCCTGCACATTGATGACAAATAGTAGGTATGGTGTGATTGCAGTGGACTGCAAAGGGCATGGCACCCTATACAGCAGTACAATAGGCACATAATTGTGGACAATGTGCCTTCACTATGTTCCCCACCGGATGCCTGCAACATATGTGGTGCCATTTAATGTGATCCACATAGGCCATGCAATGCCTTACACATGTGCCCTGTATGGACCGATGCCACTGCCACCAAGGAATACCTGTATCATGCTATCAATGCAGGTGCAGAGTCAACCTGCTGTCTATAAGCAGGTCCTGCCACACTGGGCCAGTATTGGCATATCAGAGGATAACAGTCTGTGTACACAACATGTGCCAGCCAAACCAGGTACACCTGTACATTATTGCGGGATGTGCACATCCCAGGCAATGTCCATGTCAAGGACTATCAAACACAGACATGGCATGCATTGCAAGGTTATGGCCATACACAATGATAACCAGGATGTCAGGACAGTTCATACAGTACCCATCTGTGTGGGACATTGCAGACACTACATCCCTGTACCACACTGCACACCATTGTTGGGTGGCATGATGCCAAGGATTACCCCTCACCCAGCCTTTTACAGCCATCTTGCACAGCCAACCACTACACACCCATAAGGCAATGCACACATGCATGTCAGTACTGGCACTTTGTGTCTGCATGTGGGGTATGATCCTCCCAACCACAGTCACTCCCAGTATAACTCCCATTGACATACCAACAGATGTCAAACACGTTCACATGCCCTAACCCATAGAACCTCCGGATATCCCCTGTGGTGCATGTAGTACCTGTGCATTACTGCAGTGTGGCAAACTAAGTAGTTTGGAAGTGTATTTATGGGCCTGGCAAAGAGTGTCAATGTGAGTCCATTAGAGAGTGTGGTTGTGTTGACAATGACATCCGTTCATGTGGACAGCCATGTGTGCTACACCTAATGTATGTCTACTATATCTCTGTTGCAGATGTCGCTCACCAGCACACATATATGTTCTTACAGCAAACCAACATGTCAGCTTTGTAGCACATGGAGTAACTGCATGCACTTGTAATAGTAATGACTAGTCAGTCAGGGGTTTGAACCCCTGTACTGGGAGGTGTGTGACAGACGATGCTTAGGTGTTAGTCTCCAAGCCCTTCTCTGATGTACTTTGCCTCTGTCTGTCCCTCTCACACACTCTCTAGTGGATGTGGTGGTGTACACCTGCTTAGCAGCAGCTTGTGTTTTGTAAGTGATGGTCAAGATCAAGTGACGGCCTCTGCACCTACTGCAGTCCTCCCCTAGCTGATTGTATGTGGAACAGCTGTGATGATGTTCCCATAGCTAATCGCATGAAAAACACAGTACAATATCTAGGAACATCATGTTGTGTTTGCCCATGACAGTCACTGTGAGTGGTACCTGGATCTGGTGCTTGGTAAACGGCATCACAGATGACATCTGGATGTTCCTCAAACAACATATACAGTGGGAAATAGCCTAAAGACAGGAGGGTGATGTGCCAGAAATGACTACAGCATGTAAGTGTAGCTATGCTTCATTGAGACTACTACCTGTTTAACAAGCTGTGTGTGGTAATGGCTATTCTGCATGTTTTAAAACTGACAACACAGCACTCTGTTTGTGAGGGACGCTCATCTGTAGGGCCATCTGTGGACTAGTCAGTGTGTGGAACCATTTGTTTCCTGTGTTACTCACTAAACACACATCTGTGAACTACAGGAACATAGTGTAAGGATTGCAGTCAGTACATGGTGATAGTGATGAGTTACTGCCATCGCATCCCTGATTGGACATATGTCACATGAAACAGTGGTATGACAGACATTGTCTGGGGTTCTCAGTGACATGCCAATGATGGGTCACTGTTCATAGCTGCAGTCACAAGTCTTCTACACTTTGTACAGATGGCATGCAGTATATATGCATGTGTTGTGCTCCCTCTGCAAATGTATACCATCTGTTGTGTTGGGTTGATGGTCATAACTGTGCATGCTGTTATAAGTAATCCTGAATGCTGTTGACTATTTCTAAGCCATATCTGTGTTTAAATTGCAACACGATAGGTTGTATGGCTTTGGAGGTCGTGGCAGAACCTCCTGTCCCACTTCAGCTGGCCATGGCACCGGGCACCAACACATCTGGGGCCCAGCCTTGGACCTCCACCTCTGTTGGCTCTGCACCACCTTCTGGTGGTACCGCTACTGAGGATGGGGCTTGTCTCCCCTGGGAGCAGGTCCAGACAGGAACATGTCCGCTGTCGTACAGTCCCAGACGTGGTGCATAGGGGGCTCAATAAGGGGTTTTGAGGCCAGATATGCCAGCTCAAGGGCAGAGTGTCACATTTACAGGGTGAGGCTGCCCCTCATAGACAGCAACCAGCACTGCCACCTTTGCTGTTTTGGTGCAGTGGTGGCTGCCCATGGCTGGGACCTCCATCCCACTGTTTCCATCTGGGAGCTCAAGGACTTGTGACTGCTGAACACCCCTCCATGTCTGAGGTGTACCCCCCACATGTGTCATATACCAACCCTGTATGCTGTCTTGTCTGTCATCCTACCCTACCTATCCTCCACGAGCATACCTACTCTCCTTCCCCCACATCCCACTCTCACCCTACAGAAACAAAAAGCCAATCGGTTCGTAGAACAACATTTGCCCCATACATAGCTGTCCATTTCACATGTGTCCACTGGACACATGTAACCCTTTTAATATGCATCACAACATACTCCAGTTGTCCTCACCCCTGTCTCTCAGGCACATGATCCTAGTATGCACATGACGCCTAAATGTTCCAGGTACATGTGATGCGGATGACCCCATTGTACACACAACACTACCAGTCCCTCTATGGTTACCCCATTTACCTTTATCATGATGATGATGATGTCACACACAGCACCTTGCAAGAGTACTGTTCTCACATAATGATTGGACAGGAACTGTTGTGTTAATGTAAATAACATGGACAGAGTGATGTATATGACCAATGTACAAATGTTTGCGTGTATGAATGACACATGTCTGTCTGAGGGAGTCTTGATATTACATAGGACAACACCACTACATAATACAGGTGTTGCTGGTGTTTCCCTTTTCATTCCTTTGTAATGCTTTGTTGTCACATGGGATGTTCCTGATATATCTATATATATATATATATATGTATGTATCTATATCTGGACATAAACACACACACATACATCTACATGATGGAATACATTTCCTATATTGTTGAATGACTGCACTGGATGATATGTTTGTGATAAGGTCTGATGTCTGTATATCTGCCATGGCCTAGTGGTAAATCACAATAGCTGTGTGTGCAGGGTCCTGGTTTCGAGCCTTGCAGAGGCCGTTTATTTTGTTGCTGGGCAGAAGAAGGCCATTGAATACGGAGTGATTAAGGCACATTAAGGCAGTTGTGAGCGGGTGTGCATGGGTTTGCGTGGAGCTAAGCAAAGATAACCTCCGGTTACAGTTTCTTACACTCAGTTAGCCTCTACATTGCTTTACCAGTGTAATACTCGCATACTGCGGCCAAACAGGCTTACACTTGCTTGCTCCTGCACTTGCAAATGCACTGCATTTGGTGTTTGCATCTGACACTCACACCCCTGGGTGGGAGTGAGGACTATGATATTACCTTGTGATGCCTATTACATCAGATTACATGCCTACAGTATCGGGAATGGCTGCCCATTAGGTGACAGCATGCCGTTTGACTGTACAGAATCTGTGGCCTGTCCAGAGTTTGATTCATATTATTGGTGTGTTCCTCTTACAATCTCCACCTGTCTGGCTAATACATGGGAACTGACACTCTTCAATACAAACAAGTAATTGGGTTTTGGAACCCACATCCTTCAGCCGAGTCATGCTACTGCTTACCTAATATTCTATCATCTTTCTAAGGTTGTCAGTGCTTTCTGTCCCTATCAGACCTCTCATATGATTGGGGAAAATACAAACTGAATCAGGGACATGGCATAACAACATCAGGGACACATTTAAATTGTTGGTGCTATTAACCTGACACATTGACAGACTCAGAACATATGAATTCTTACACATTTTCTGAGGTAAATGATGTTTATAACTCTTAATTGTTGTTGTTATTCATTACATGTAATTTACCACCTTTCCTCCAAATGTCACTAGTTTTAGGAGGGATTACGTCGGACAGAGTTAGAAATTGAGTCGAAATCAGGGACGTCCCTGGAAATCGGGGACAGTTCAGAGGTATGGTCCCTATTTGTTCCCCCAATGGTTTATGTCCTGTCCAGTGGATTTGCTCTTAGGGGTTGAGAGGTATGGGCGTCAGCTATGCCCATTTCGGAATATTACATACATCCCCGGGGCAGTTCTAATACGACTGCACCAGCCAATACCTGCATGCCTAGGCCCATAATTGCATACCCATAGTTCCCCCACCTGCCACTAATCTACAGGACTCATCCTTACTGTGGGTGTAGGTGGGGTATAAACACACCACTACACACTGCCCACTCTCCTGGTGTCGAGACACATGCACATTGTGTTGACCCATAGATTATCAGGCTTGCACAACCTACTGGACCATGTACATCTACAGCCTGGTTTGATGAGTCATTACCAGGACTGCCTCCTATGATCATTAATTTTTGGTGCCCCACAAGGGATATCGATGTCTATGCTTCAAGATTAGACCTGGAAGGTCTCTCCCACTGGTAGTATCCTGCCGGTGGTCTGGGAAGCAGTGGTGTGTTTACTTTTATTGTGTGTCTGTATGTCTCACCGGCCTAGCTGGGGAGGTGTGGGGGGGTTGATGCTACGTGTTACATGTTTTTTTTATTGGACCCCTCACCCCCCCATATGTACGGCCTGTGAACATATGTAACTCGTAACTGCTGTATCATATTCTAGCTATATACATGTGTATATTTACAGTCACATATATATATATATATATATATATATATATATATAGATATATATATACATTACTATATACAGATATATCTGTATATGTATACATACATGTATATTTATATTTTGCTGTAAATATATATATATATATCTAACAACATATGGGTCTATGGGTGTCTGCATATGTATATATTTATATGTGGGTATGTATCTGTATTCTTTCTCTGTATGTATACATTTGTACTACAGAGAGGGAGAGGCTTATCTCTGTGTCGCTATGGGTAGATATACACACATATACCTCTACATATATACATCTACATCTGGTTATTCCGTTCCTTGCCATATAGATTACACTTTGCTGCAGTGGGACTCGTAGTGGGTGTGGCTGCTCGTTGGGCGACACCTCTGCCCAATGAACACATTTGCTTACATCCCTAGCGCTGTCCATATAGGCCCATATCAGCCAACACCTGCACACCTAGACCCATAAGTAGCTACCCATAGTTCCCCCACCAGCACCTCCACAACAGCACCCATCCTTAATCTGGGTCCTGGTCTGTTCTGGACACACCACTACACACTGTCCACTCTCCACTTCACGGGACCCATTTCATACAATTGTCATCAGGCTATCCCACCCTTGTATTCCTAGTATGTATACACCGCAGCCAGAATGTTCAGTCTATCACCTTCTTTTGGTCTTGTCAATTTTTGGGGTGTCCCACAAGGGATGCTCCTCTCTGTGTTCCAAGATTAGAATTCACGGGTGCACTGTGTACCCCCCGGTTGCATCTTGCTTGTGGTTTGGGGAGCAGTGGACTCTTTACATTGTTTGTGCATATGTTTCCCGTATCCGGCTGGGGGGAGGTGGAAGGTCATGCTACGTGTTTCATATTTCTTGCTTGGGCCCCTCACTTCCATTGGCATAGCCTGTGAACATATGTCATTCTTGTGTGCTGTTTCCTATCATAGCTGTATATCTGTGTATATCTATGCACACACAAACACACTCACACACACACACACACACACACACACACACATATATATATCTATATATCTATATATCTATATATATATATATATATATATATATATATATATATATATATATATATATATATATACGTGTGTGTGTCTGTAAAGCAATTCATACCCCGCACAAACGCACTTACACATGCTTACTGGTGTTTATATATGCTTGAACCTGCTTACTAGTGCCTTATTCATTATGAAACTGACACTTCACTCCAGTTAATTTTTAACTGATATTTTGCAGGTTATACAGCAGACAGATGTTGCAATATGTTCATGTACAGATTATCAATGGTAAATGGTATGTGATGCAGTAGGTTCCAGTACGGGAATGTCTGTTCGTTAGGCGGTTGCTCTAACCAATACACTATTGCTGTGCTGCTTCATTTGCATATATACCCATATACACATGGCTCCTGGTTCCCCAAACACACACCCCAATGCCTCCCTAACACTGCAGTCATCCATTCTCCAGTTGGATTCGCGGTGTATCCACATCACTACACATTGGCCACTCCCTACTCCTATAGACCCATCCCATCAGTTGACTCACTCCACGTATCCTCAGAACTCCCAAACGTTTAGTCCACAAACATTGGTGACATGAGCGACCAAAAGAATACTATTCGCAATTTTTGGGTTGTCCCACATGGGACACGCATGTGTTTATGTCAAAATTAGACTCTATACTTCATTACATCCTTACTCCCATTAACATGACACTACAATAAATGAATAAGTATGACTATGTGGTAACACACAAGTTACACATGAGAGTCTAATTATGTACGTGTTCGGCATATTTCTTTTACAAATAGACCGGTTTAGTAATTGGCGTTGCCGTAGCAGGCAGATCACAAGAATGATTCCATGTGTGGGAAAGTCCTCACATTTGATTTTTTTCAGCACAACACTGACTTCGGACATTGCACACACTTCTGCATTTTAGCAGTTTTGTCCCGTCCCTCTTCTGCACAACCTATTATTCTATCTACTATCGAGGTTTGTAAGGGCACATTCATGTTATTTATGTCTGCAAATGGAATGAATGTGTTACAGAGAATGTACTTCTACATACTGATGTCTGCATGTGTGCATGCATATATACTTATAACGAACTCGCTGACCTCCACGGGGCAGTCCAGTTAGAACTAGCCTATCCAACCATGGCATGCCTGGCTCTATAATTCCATACCCATAGTTCCTCCACCCCACCCGTGTTCAACATACACGCATACCATCCATTGTCCACTTGTTATTGCAGCCATGACACACCTCCACACATTGCCCTCTCCCTTGCATTAGGGGCCCTACACATATGTTGTCCCAACCCATGTATTCTCAGGCTCTCCCACCATTTAGTCCTTGAACATACCTGCCCTTGCTTGTGTAATGGTCGGATGGCCAAATGGTCTATCAATTTTTGGGTAGTCCCACCAGGGACTACCCTCTGTGTGTAAAGTAGACTTAGCAGATCAACAATGTTACTCCCACTGGTAATATCCTGCCTGTGGTGTGAGTAGCAGTGCTTTGCTCACTCCTGCCCAACTTGATATGACATACACTGACAGCACTATATAATACTGTGGTTGCTGTTGATTCCCTTCTCATTCCTTTTATATGCTTTATTGTTACAGCGTTCTTTCTTCATATATATATATATATATATATATATATATATATATATATATATATATATATATATATATATATATATATATATATATATATATATATATATATATATATATATGTATTATGTATCTGTATATACTTATATACATTTCCTATGCTGGGCACTGCTTAGACCCACGCAAGTGCACTCAGACTTGCTTACTGGTATTTATATGTGTTTACTGCTGCTTATTTGTCCTTATACCTGCTTATTAGTACCTTATTCATTATGACAGTGCCACTTTGCTTGAATATTATTTAAGTTAAATATCTCATGCGATACTCTTATGTCGGTTTTACGGCAAAACGGCATTCATTCCACATGAAAAATTATAGGTGCTATTGTTGGGCTTGAACCGTGAATGCCTGTTTGTTAGGCGGATGCTCTAAACACTACACTATTGACATTTATGTTGATTGTGCATATTTTTCTCTGTTTCAATGATTATGATGTGTAAGCTACGCTCGGTGGAGGGCAGCGACACGCAAACACACTGCGCTTTGCTTACACCTTCGATATTGCAACAATTCAAATGTATAATAGGGACACAGGGAATATAATTGTGAAAGTTCTAGGGACAGGGCTCAACATTCCACTACGTGCTTGTGTGTCTACTACTTTGATTTTATTTCACTGTTCGTGGACACTCTTGTATGCTTAGCATACATTTCGGTATCCACAGACACTGAATTACTGACTTACTATTAGGGGCGGGTTTTACTAGTAGGCATAGTAGATTTTGCAAGTGTCGGGGCATGTTTACACCTCTGTAGAGCACTTGTACATGCCCCCTGCACTCGCACACATTTCCTGTGCACATCGAGGATGCGGTGGTGTGACTTCATACATATTCATATGGCATTGCTGCGCCATCTGTAGTGAGGACGCTTGGCGCAAGGCTAAAACCGTCCTTGCACCGAGTTTCTTGAATCCCGAGGAATGTCTAGTATGTTCCATCCCCTGCTAGGTTTTTTTTACAATCCGAAGCAAGATTTTTTTTTCCTGAATATACATTGTGACTAATGTTCTTACTAATGTTGTTGAATCAATATTATTCCAATCTGTTTCTGGTAAATTTAAGTCCCCAGCTAATATTATTCTTCCCTACTGTGTTTCATCTAAGAAATATATGAATTCCTCAAGGTCATCTGCACTTGACTTTGGTGGTCTTTACACACCAACAATTGTTATATGTTCCATGGTTGTCGTTACTTCCACAGTTACACAGTCTATAGTACTGGTGTTATCATTACACATGTAATAATCACAGATTTCATAACTATCTTTAATCCCTATCATAACACCTCTACCTGATTTTTTGTTAGAATGTCTGTTACAGTAAAAACATTTATACCCTGACAGAACTGGTTTCCAGTCATTGTTCTTTAAACATGTTTCACAAACAATAACAGCATCAATCTTGTGGGAATGTAGCAAATGTTGCAATAAAAAAACTTTATTATTAATGCCCCTAGCATTAACAACCATCAGAGATGCATCAAATGTTGCTATCTGTGAACTGTTAAATGTTCAACCTGGCAAAAATCCTGCCTAGTGTTTGTCAAATATTGCAAAATATCTGCTGCAAAAATTCTCTTCCCTGATCTTGACAAATGCACACCATCTTGTCTGAATACATGTGACCAAAACTAGGCTTTGATGCTCTACACATTTCCATTTTTTAAAACAGGACATTTTTTCCATGTAGGTATTTACCCCAAAAAATCTTTTCATTCACAGTGACCTGACTATCCTTTCTATAGATGACTTGTGAAAAATACATCCTAACACAAGTATAAACAATACTATCTAAGAGGGCTGTCAGTTCCCTACTATCAGTCAGAGAATCCCTGCAGATGACATCATTTGTACCAACATGAATAAAAATGGATCCATATTTCCTTACATTAAGGTGTTCCAAGGCTTGTCTCACATCTATTTTTGCTGATGGCAACCATAACACTATTCGATGTTCATTATCTTCTCTGCAATATCAGTTCCTCTAATAATTGAATCTCCAGTTTCAAGAACATCTTTGCTGACCAGCTCTGAAGAATCTTCAGCTTCTAATACAGTAACATCTGCTCTATCAATTGTTATGAAGGATAGAGCTTCATTACCATTAGTCATTAATCCCACTGTTTTCATTGTGTATTAAATTCTCATCCAGCTGGCATTGTAAATCCACAGCTTGAGCCATGTAGTCAACATCTGTCTTTCTCTTCTTTTTTCTTTTAGTAATGTTCTTCAATCCTTCCATGTTCAGTTTTGATTTCTTCCTTTTCACCTGCCCCTTGCCTGTTTTTTCTTCCTTCTCTGTTGGAAAAATGATGCCTTTTTCTGTAGACTGAAGGTTTTCTGATAAAAAATATCATCATTAGCCAGTGTGTTACATAACAAAGCAGTGTCCTTTTTACTATGTATTCTCTTTCCTTTACAGTCATTAATCAGTTTCTTTTTCTTCCTTGTTATTTGTTGTGAACTTCTTCCTTTCTTTGTTTTTTTTTTGTTTTGTTTTCTGGACCCTCAGATTGCTGAATACTTGCATCCAGAATTCCAAAGTTGTCAGGGGAATTGTCTTGTTTCATGGGGTCGAATTATCTTTGCAGACATTAGTTGCATTATTTCCTAAATGTGTTCTATTTGTTCTATGCCAAACATTACTTATTTCATCAGTCCAGTCATTAATATATGAAGCAACAGTTCTCCAGGCCATGCCGATTGTGCAAGTGCAGTCATCATCATTAAGTTGAGATTTACTTCTGACAGGGATAAGCACTTCTAGTTTAATTTCCATTCCCATCCTTTTCTGAAATGCTTCTCCAAAACTAAACAAAGGTGTCACCGTAGGGTTCTGCTCTTCATGCTTTAGAAGTTTCATTGTGTTTGGATCTAAGGAGGTCTGCAAATCAGTATGCAGTCTCACAAATGTAGGCCTATGCATGTATTCAATGATTTCAAGGAGGCCCATTCCCTTTTCAGACTGAGAAATATATAATATTGGAAAGCACTGATTTGTGTGAATCATTCGGTGAGCATGAAGCATTTTTCCTGTTTCCATGTCCCACCAGTTCAGTGCTGTTTGGGACCAGTAAATCACACCAAAGTTATAATTTAGAACATGAAAAGCAAACTGTTTTATAAGTTGGACTTTATGTGTCAAGGCAATTTTAAATACTAGCATTAGTCTTCATTTGTTCATATTGTGTTGATGTGCTATCATAATTCTGAGACTTGTCTGCTGGGGACAAACACTTCAAAACTGATTATCTGATCAGACCCTTTCTCAGACACACATTAACCTTTGAGGTTATATACAGAAGTTAGTGAGTGGTACATTTAAAAAAACAAGAAGTTGTTAGTGGTACAACCCCCACATAGGGGTGCAGAGGAGGCACAGTACCATGTAATAAATAAATAAATACATAAATAACTTACAAAATTCCTCCCATTTTATTTTTTTTTTCCATTGACATTCTAGTTTATGAATTATGTTGATTGGATGCATGTTATAATGTATAAAGAGTAAGAGATGTGGATAAATAGACAATAAATTCAAGTATTTCAATGTGTATAATTTGTACTAGTCATCACTACAGAGGCCTGACCTGGAACTCCCCAGCATCTAAAGTGAAGTTACACATGATCAGTATATTAATTGTCACTTAGGTCATGCAGACAATGGTTGGCTCACTCTTTCTGGCCTTACTGCAAATGCAACACAATGATCTTTCATCTGGTTTACCTTCATGTGTGCGTATTGCACATGAGTGAACAGCAATTATCTGAAAGGCAGTTTGCAAAGTTTGCAAATGCCGAAAGGAAAAAGGTTGGAATGTGCAATGAGCAAATGCACAGTGACATTCGTTCATTGCACATTCGACAATTTTGGGGCGGATTGCATTATAGTTGGGCTTGGAAAATTGTCCTTTTCCCACTGTAGTGTGATCTTGGAGTTAGAATATTAAAGTAGGGGGGTGGGGGTGCAGGAGGCTTGCCCCCCTGCTTTACACTTCATTAATTTTTTTTTTTACATTAATGTTCGAAAATTAGTGAATCTGCATTTCGATTTGCTGATTTTCGAACATTTAAAACTGTTGTTTTCATTTTCGTGGTTACGATTCACTCATATGAGCAATCACACCACTATGATTAGGCTTTGTAAAGGTAAACCCTTTCATCTACCTAGACAACAAAGGCAATCTCTTAGCTGTAATAAACTCCGCTACATTGCCAGTGGATGTAAGTGTTCCCCAAGGGTCTGGAACAGCTTCTCTTTTTACAATATTCATGAATGATATGATTAATCACTTCAAAATGCTAATGACTCCACAATGTTCTTTGTAAATATCACCACTAAGTTAATTGTAAACTCTAACTTCAACACTCTACAATTATGGGTAAGAGCAATGGGATTGCATTTTAACACTTCTAAGACAAATCATTGTAATTTACATTTAAATATCAGCAAGACACTGGAGTTAACCCCCTTCTACACCTTTTCCATCTACTTCCACCACCTTCAAAACTCCTGTCTGTCTGAGTTTTTGCCTCTCTCCGTTTGTTATATCTTTTCCTTGTCCTATCCCTCCTGTTATCTATTTACCATCTCTCCCACTATTTGTTTCTTTCTCCCTGTAACCCTGTAATCTGGCTGAGTGCCCCTTTCTGCCTATCTCATAGCCATACTCAAACAAAGATCTCAGTCCAGAAGTACGGTTCAGCCAAGCTTTTCAGCTACATCCTCAAACATGAGTTGAAATTTGATAAGCAGGTTACAAATGTTTTTGAATGATATAAGCAGATCTAATTAAAAGATGTTCTTGGCTGTAACAGACTTTATTGCCCATCAGACATTGGGGAGGGGAAAATGCTTAGGGCCTCACTCTTTTCTCAGACAATGGGTTGGTTTTGAATTAGGTCCAGAGAAGTCAGAAGTGACTACCCATGTCTGAAATCAAGGGGGCGGCATTAATGGCACAAAATCGTTTGCCCCACAGAGGTGATAAATGCTTTTTAATGCTGTAATTATAAATAATGAAAAGCTCAGCACACATTTCAGATTAATTACATTTTTTTGCACAGTACCAGACCAGTTATGGATACCATGTTCTTGCTCCCCTCCTTCTTCCACTTTACACACATACTTTTTCAGCCCCTTTACATACTAAACCCAGCTTACAGAAGAATAGCTAGGTCTGCAGCCAGCCACCACGACTGAAAACAACACTGTACACCCTTGTACAGCCTATAGCCCTTGAAGTATTGTCATCAATTGCCCCACATTCAGATGAAATCTAATTGCATTTTTTTCTACTCACCAAACTGCCAAGCCCCATCAGATACAATTACATGGCATGGAACTCAGCATACAGTTAGGATCTCTGTAGAGAGATAATTTAATGCTCCTAAAAAAGTAGGATATGTACTGATTCTCTGCGTCCTCTCACTAAGGGGGAACTCTTCCTCTACAAATTGAGTTTTATCCTAAAGAAGCTTAAGATGGGATTTAAAAAAAATCTGCTAACATAATAGAATTGCAGCTGTGGTTCTACCTAAATATGTACATAAGTATCTGATTATTATTTAGAGGATTATGATCGGATCACAGATCGTAATGAGCGTTTTATTTATTCGAGACATGGATGCCAAGAAATTCACCTCAAGAGTAAAGCTCTCTATAATTGCTAAACATATATATGCATAGGGTCTATATTACAATGTCGAAAGACGTGTTCACCGAACACATCTTAATTGACAAGGAAATATCGACCCTTTAAAATACCGAATGGCCACTTCAGCCAATTTTTTCCCAGGGGAAAAAAATTACTCAGCCGTCATCAGGGATTTGCCCTTTTCCACACACTAATGCGATCTCAGAGTTGGTATAATAAGTTGTGGGGGCTTTGCCCCCCCCCCCCAGTATGTAGGGTTTGAAAGTTTTTTTGTTTTGTTTTTTTTGTGTACCGCCGAGCAATTTTTTTCCCCTGGGAAAAAATTTGCTGAAGCGGCCGTTCAGGATTTTAACAGGCCAATATTTCCATGTCCAATAAGACATGTTCGGTGCATACATCTTTCAGCATGGTAATATAGACCCTATACATATATATTGATCTTTATATATATATATATATATATATATATATACATATGCATACATATATTTAACAAACAAACATGCTTCTAGTTTTTTAGTTGTATATATCCTGTAAGATCCTCTGTTTAACTTAAGAAAACTAATGAACTTGCCTAACATCTTTATCAGATCCTTGATCCAAAAAATACACTGATTTCAACCAGGTCATCCTTATATAAAAAGCTATAGGCACTTAAGAACTTCATAAGATAAACCATTCCACCATGAACCCTTCTCATTATCCATTTCCTTAATAACCACTCATATATGTGCCAGTACAACTCTCCATCCATTCCTCAGTTACACATTTTCACCATATTCCACATCCTAAGCAGTCAAGAAAACATTTTTAGCATATACCATGCAAACTTGCCTCTCCACATTCAGGATTAATTCCTTAATTCTATCATGTTACTGCTCTTCCTCGTATATTCTGGAACTTAAGAAGGGCACTAAACTTCCCTGTTGCCACCTGTTACATAAGGGATACTTAGCTTTGAATAATAATGACCTAGCTACAGGAAGTTGTGTCACATGGTACACTTTCTTCTGAAGTGTTCATTCTGATTAATGACCTCATGTGTTCATCATCTTGACTAACTGTCAGACATCACATGGTGTCAGAGTGAAGGAATATATCTGCAGAAGCAAAGAAATATATTCAATCTGAAGAACCTATGTGCTTAAAATACAGAAGTATGTTACTCAAAAGGAAAATGCTAGAGTTACAAGAATTTTGGTCTACACAAAATTTTGCAGAATCTGGAATCTCTGGATCCAGAAATATGACTTATTCCTCAGTGAGCATATATCAGCTGAGAGGTCTAAAGAAATACAGTGTCACATTTCCATTTAGCTGGAAATATTCCTGAGAGGTAAGTAACTTTTAATTATCTTGCAGAGGAGAAAGGGATAGCAGCAATTAGTGAGGAGCTGAGGAAGTGCATTCAGCCTAGAAGGATGAAGCCAATAATTTTTTATTTGCTACTCACAATGCATAAGGTGCAATAGAAATAAAAAAATGCATATATTACTGTGCTAAAGAAAAGAGACAAAGAATGTGAGATGCATGATTCTTTAATGAAGAGTAAAATAGCTTGTGGCATAAGAAATAATCCAGGGGCAGCTCGTGCTATCGGACTGCCGGACTGCAGCCCTCCCACCTAGAAAAAACGAAAGAAAAATCTGTGAAACAGGAAAACAAAAAAACAAAAAAAATCACGAGTACCGACTCCTCTGAACATGCGCGGACACATTGGGGAACTCAGACTGCCTTTCTCAGCAGTCCGGATACAGACAAAGAGATACCCAGCAATCTGTGCTGTGAGATACCCAGGAATCTGTGCGGTGACGACTGCACAGAACAGAGGAGCTCCAGACTGTTTCAGCTGCAGGCAGAACCAATGAGGACAGAGGGGTGAGCTCTGGCAGGGATTTCACTGCTGTGTGGGCTTCGTTCATGAATTATACTGCTGGACAAAGTTTTGGGTAGGTGTAGAAATGGTCGCTGGCTGGATTGTGGACTTCATTCATGAAACAGATAGGTGTAGATTGTACTGCTGAACACATTTTTTACAGCAGGTAGGTGAAGGCTTCATGACATGGATTATACTGCTGGACAAAGAGAGTGTGTGTGTGTGTGTGTGTGTGTGTGTGTGTGTGTGTGTGTGTGTGTGTGTGTGTGTGTGTGTGTGTGTGTGTGTGTGTGTGTAATGCCCCAGTTGCTATATACTGGTGGCTAGAGAGAACAAATGGTGGTGGGTAGAAATACTCAGGCTCGAACGCTGTACCTTGGATGCAGGTAGCAAGGACCTGAATTCCCTATCCACCACCATTTCTAAAATAATTTGCAGATTTTTGCCTCATTTTTGTTCTGTTCCACATAAAATCTGTGGTTTCTGTATCTACATATTTCCTTGAAAAGTCTGTGGTGCACTGGTAGCATTGCTGCCTGACAGCTACAGGTTCTCTGGTTTGATTCTTGGCTTGGGTGCCTTCTGCATGTCTTCCCATCTTACAAAGAGGTGTCTGGAGGTTCTCCCTGCTCTGCTGAAAATTGTCTTTTGTTCCAGGTCAGACTAGTTTCCTGGTTAAATGTTTAAAAATAACATGCATTTGAATTTCAGACTTCATATTCTTCAGAAAGTACATGGTAACACAAAACTGTTTATTCTAGCAGTTGTCTAAGTTTATAACATGGATATTTGAAATTTGTCCCTATTTTTGGGACTGTATTCCCCCATTATTGGCTTCGTCCAGGTATTTTGTGCTAAGGTTAACAGCTATCTATGGTGAGAACTGAATTCATTGAATGTTTGGGGACTGTATCCCCCCCCCATTACTGGCTTTGTCCACATGTTTTTTGCTAAGAGGTTGAGAGCTATGGTGAGAACTGAATTCACTGAATATGTTTGGAGACTGTATTCCCCCATTATTGGCTTTGTTCAGGTGTTTTGTGCCAAGAGGTTGACAGTTATGGTGAGAACTGAATTCACTAAATGGAAGCCATTTAAGTTTGTCTTCCTCTCTTTCACAAAACAGCTGATTTGGTATAGTGGTATGTTTCTCTGACTGTTTTGCACAGGGTCCCTGGGTTAAAGACTTGGCAGTGAAATGTATGGTGGTAACACAGCATTTTATTCTAGCAACTTTCCAACATTATACAAGCAATGTTTAAAATGTGTCCCTGTTTTTTGGGATTTTGCCCCCCCCCCAATAAATTTCGTCTTTTTCCAGATTTCTTGTGCTGCAAAGTTCAGAGATACAACTGCGTGTCGAGTAGATTTTACAAGGAGCTGAGAGCTGCAGGGTACAAAACTTTAGTGCTGCTTATGCTGAGTCTGCTTGCATTGTTAATAGCACAACAGGTAGTGTACTTGCTTTTGATGCAGAAGGCTGCGGGTTCTACTCCCACAGTAGATAGATGCATTGCTGATACTGCACTGTGTTGTAAATGGGGTGGATGCTGCAGTCCTTTTTGGCGAAGATACCTAGAGTAGTAACTATGAACCTGTTATCAGTTTGCCATACAGTCCCTATTGCGATATTACTAGCTTATCATTTTTTTAATGCATGCAACATAGGCAATTTATTCCTCAAGGGCAACAGGCACTTTATTTGTAGATGAATAAACAATGACATATAAAGTTGTTTGCTAGCAGCAACCTCTTCATTGTTACAGATTTCTTTAATGTGGAATTATTTAGATGACTTACTACTTCAGAGATTGTGCATATTTACTGATACTGGTGGACTGTAGAAGGTTGAGTAGACTTTTATGATGGAAATGTTCTGAATTGGGTAGTTTTGCCATTGGTGCATGCATTTTGTTTCATTGTTTACTGGAAAAATGTTCAAAACAATAAATTTAAAATGCCCTCTAACAACTGTACTGTATTGTACAAGGAATACAATTTAATACAATCGGGAAGATGTATCAAAGAGCATGTGTATGTTTCGTGTTCAAGGGGCATATGATTTGAAAACAGCCCAAAAGGGGCCTATGATTTGAAAACAGCCCAAAGTTAATCTTTATCTGCCACTGGAAAAATTTATTTTCTTTGAATGTGGGTTTCAATGCTGTTTCAATGCATGTGAGTTTCAAGGGCAGAGAAGTTTTAATGCTAAGTCTGTTTTCATTGTGAGACTGCATTGCTTTGTTTAGCAGATATCTATTGGAGTTTGTGCTGTAAAAATGCAAAATAAAACTTTCAAATGAAATCCAAATAATCGCAGAAGTAAAGCAGTATGCACATTACAGTGTTTATGGTAAATGGGGCAAAATAACCAAGGAGTGGGACACTGTAATGGTTGCAGGGGGAGGCTCCAATCGACCATGATTTTGGAAGGGGAAGGGCAGCAAACTCAGTTGAACTATATCTCTCAGCTGTCCATATTTTTGCAGAATGAATAGATATTTGCTTCTTATTTTTGGTTTGTTCCTCATAAAATGTGTGGTTTTCTGGCAAATCATTTGGGAATGAAGTCACTAAATGACATACATTGAGTTTTATGTCATAACCTTCAGAAAAATGCATGCTAAAGCAAGACCTGTTATTCTATCAACTGTCTTAAGTTTATACAAGAGCAATTTTTAGTAGTGCTTGTATGTTCCCCCAATATATTTGGCCTTGTCCAGATTTCCTGCATTAACAGGTTGAGAGGTACGTGCAAATAAAATTGCTTTATAGAATTAGGCATATCTAAACCTCTCAACTGTCCCCAGTTTTGGCTCAAATGTTGCTCTTCCCCTAATAATCCCTCTGCAAAATGGCAATTTTGGAAGAAAACATGGAGGGTTTACAATTAATAAATAACTGTAATAATCAGTTATAGATTACTTTTATTTCAGAAATGCATGCATATTCTTTTATTTTGTCAGCTGCTCAAGTTAGCAGTACTAATATTAAAAAGTGTCCCTTCTTTGACAGGTTCCCAGCTGTATTGTGTGGCTATTTTATATTTTTGCATCACATTTTTGGTCCATTTTTCATAAAATTGTGTTTTTTTGGCAAATTAGTGACAAATCATTAAAGACTGAAGTTAGAAAATAATGAAAGACGAGTTTCAGATTTCGTACATTTCAGAAAATTCATACTAATGCAAGACCTACTATTCTATTATCTTTCTAAGTTTATAAGAGAGTATTTAAAAATTGTCCTTATTTTTGGGCCTTTGTCCCACTTCTATGTATGGCTTTGTCCAGATTTCTTGCTCTGAGGTTGAGAGGTATGACAAATGTGTCAGGGCCATTGCAGAGACATTTCAAATTGTGACAAACTTGTTGCACCCCACTCCCCCATGTAGTGACTCTGGATGTGTCCAAGCAAGGCAAGGAGCAGTTATGCAGTGTAAATGTGCAGACTATCCCCCCCCCACCCCCATCCAAGATAAACACAAGTACTACAGTGGCTTTTCATCTGTCATTGATTTTGAAGAATGTTCTGGTTTCTGTCATATTTTTATACTGTTGATTTATGCTTATTATTATTCAGAAAGTGCCTTTTGCTCTGTTGTTTAAGTAGCAGTGCTTTAATGACCATCAGGTAAGTTTGTCTGATATTGTAAGATGCAAGTAAGTTTTAATAAGCAGTATTGTCAACATTGAAAGCCTTTCTGTTGTTGCCATGCAGAGAATACTTACATAACTAGATAACGTATAAGCCTTGGGTATTGAAATGCATATGACAGTATTTGTAATAAAGGACAGGATTACATTATGTTAAGCTCATTACAGGCTTTACCTGCAAACTAAACAGAATGCCAGTCTATCATGTGTGGTCCATATCCTGTGCAGTAATTCTTTAAGCAATATATGTTGAGCTTGTTTCTTGTTTGCTTTTCATTTTTTACTTTGATCATGTTTTCCACATGAAACAAGTAGATAGTTGTTGTCAGGCAGCAGGTCTTTTTTGGATAAGAAAAATTTTTACAAGTGGGGGTATCACAGAGATTGCTACTTTCAGCATGTTACTTGGTACTTCAATAAAGCTGAATATAAATTATAATTAGAACTGGAGTGCAAGGAGATGTGATTTGAGTTAAGTGCTGCTTGTTTTTCTTATACTTGATTTTGACTGGCATTCCAGTAATGTATTTAAAAAGTAATTTATTTTTTCATGCCTCACATCCTTTTTGTTTCCATCTAAATATTAAGTAAGCAGTCATGCAGCCAATGGATTGAAATATTTTTTTTTTCTTCTACACTTCATTTTGTCTTGATTGGACTCTCATAATGATGGTTTGGCACACAGAGCAGCATATTTAATTAAAGGTTTTGTGGTTTTGAGCATAGCTCTTCCCCTTTCTAGTTGGTCACACCCATTCCCATTGACCCCACCCATTCAGCTGTCCCTTGCAGGCCCCCTTTGATTTGAAGTCACCAGCCGCCACTGAAATTATCAAACAAGAAGAAGGCTATTAAATAAAACATTCAACCTTATCAAAAGCCATAGATGTGGTCCTTTCCATATGGCATACAAAAATAAAACTCACACTGCACATCAGACAACCAATATTCAGTTAATGGCACTGGAGATGGATGGGGTCAAGCCACAGGAGAATGGCAGTAAGTGGCTGAAGTCTTTTGCATACTGGGGAGAGGAAGTCAGCTCAGACTCACAGCATGGCTGGCATCTAGAATTAACACTGGGTATCACACCTGTGGACTACAAGTCTAAAGCACCCACACTGCTAGCAGCACTTCAAATATGCCTGGAAATCATGTAGTAGCACACATGCTGCCTTATAGCTAGTGGCAGTCTAAGGAGCTGCTGCAGGGATTTAGGTCTCTGAACAAATTGATCATGTAGACAGACCAACAGACCCACTCCATACTTCTTGACTTTTACCCCTCATAGGGAATTGGGGCCCGGGAATGAATGGGCTGGTGTAAGAAAACTGGTGAGTGCCCCCAGGGCACGGAACAAATAGATCACTGAGCTCTAACCATGTCTTGGCTGTGGGACCCAAAGTATACTTTTCCAGGTAGGGGTGGTGAGCCTTCCTTGTGGACTTGTTTCTGACCCTTGGTAAGAAATGAATGAGTTAATTTGGTACAGGAAGGGGAGCCATTGTTTTTGGTCAAACAAATTAAAACATGGTGTAGATCTCCACAGGGCAAGTTAAAGTACTAGTACATAGTTGTGCATGTTGGAACGCACTGTTTAATTCAAAAATAGTGAGAAGGTACTGTAACTTAAGTTAGAAAATTATTTATTTTTGATCTTGTTAGCAGTTAGATTATAGCTGATCATCTGACTTATATAGTATAACATATTGCATAGTTATTACAGCTGCATTTAGCTAAGTTAGAATCTAATACTCTGTAACTGCATGGTACTGTATATTCATAGGTTCATAGGTTCATAGGTAAGTACTAGGTTATCTGCCCATGGGCATTTATAAGCCTAGCCACAGAGTGATGGCTTTCGCCTCCCCATTAGATTAGTAACCTGGGCCTCTGTCAACAGGGATCCTGAAGTGACCCCAGGGTAGACCTTACGATTACCCATCCACTCATCAAGATTTCTCTTGAAGAGGGTCAGAGAGGAGCTCTGTCGAATATGGATTGGGATTCTATTCCAGAGTGAGGGGAGTCGCTGAGACAGGAATCTATCCCTCCAGCATGTCCTGTTTATTGTTGTACATAGGTTCAAGTCGCTAGAACGAGTGGTTCTGAGGGATCTCGTTTTTTGAGGTGAAACATGTCCATTAGTTCAGGGTTTGACATGGCCCTATAGGTCAGGCATAGGTCACCTCTGAGCAGATGGTAAGCGACTGAGAAGAGCTGGAGCTTTTTTAGTCGTGCTTCATAGGGTAATTGTTTAAGGCCCTTAATCCTCTTAGTGAGGTACTTCTGTGGTCTTTCTAGTTGTTGCAGGTGTCTAGTGAGGTACATCCCAAATGGGGCATTGTACTCTATTATGGGCCTAATGAGTGAGGAGTAAAGGGGCACAATCACCTCCTTGGATCTGGATGAGAAACCCTTTGTGATCAGGTGTGCCACATAGAAAAATTTCCTGACCGTTTTGGCTATGTGGTTATCAAAGGAGAGCATGCTATCTACTTGGGTACCCAGGTCCATTACATATCTTTTACCTGCATCACACTGTAAATGTTTCGACATATAAATTATATATACATAATTTATACTGTGTAGTCTGCCTTTTACTACATACACAGCAGTTTGTTTTGTTAACTCACTTGTTCAAAAGCTTTATCAGACTAAAATCTTTCTTTTATTCAATACTGGAGGAACCATTTTAAATAATGGGATTAAAGGCACCACCTTTTGAGCCATCATATGTGGTTAGCGCACATAGCTAGAACCCTGACCCTATAGTTTGTTCCATCATTTATGGGTATTTCAAACTTTTCTACTGTGGAAATACTTACAGTGGTATAGGACTCCCTCAATGGAATGTTCCAAAAAAAAAGGCTTATTGTAAGGAAATACCCACCGTCTTCCCCAAGAAACTATAATTTTAGGTGATTTCAATATTGACTGGCAGTCCTGTTCTGGCAACCATCCAACCCATCATGTAAACCTTCATGGCTTCACCCAACTAGTCCAGTCGCCAACCAGGATAAATAAAAACTCCAGCAAGCACACTACCCTGGATTGGATACTAGTCAGTAAGAGCCCCAGTCATATATAACAGGCTGCTTATCAGATAGCCTCAGGATCACCCCCCAACATTCCTACTCAAAAAATACCTACACCAAGCTAAACCTGTCATCTACCATAAAATACGTAAAAAAATAAACTTTAACCCACTCACATTCATCTCAAAGAATGTAACTGGCATCCTCTAGAGAACCTCAGTCTTGATGACGCAGTTGAATTTTTTAATAATACCTTCCTGAGCATCCTTAATTACCATGCCCCCATAAGACTTTCCAGAACCAAAGCACTATCCTCCCCATGGCTACAGCAAGCCACTAAGTCAGAAATGAAAAACAGGGATAAAGTCTGGGAGCACTGGCGCAAAACCAAAACCCCCTCAACTAGACAGAAATTCCTAGAACTACCCAACAGAGTCAAAAAGCTAATAAAACAGGACAAATTCCAATACTACCAGTCTGCCCAGACTCCTCCCAACACAGCCCCAAACAATCATGGTCCTCCATAAACTCCATCCCCCACCCAGGTAAAGTCAGTACCCCTCCTCCTAACATCCCTCACTCCTCAGAAAATATTGCTACCTCATTCAACACACACTTCACACAAACTATACTATCACTAGCTAAACAACACAACCCCCCTCCCCTCCAACCCACACCTTCAACTAGTAATCTCCCCACTGCCTTCTCCTTTTCTCCTATACCTACCTCCAACATAAAAATACTCTTAACTAAACTTAAGCCCACCAAATTAGCAGCAGACAACCTCCCAAGTGAATACCTACAAATCGCAGCTGATGCTCTGGCCTACCCAGAATCCATCTTGATTAACCGATCTCTGTCAGGAAAGTTACGTTCCCACACTGTGGAAAGTATCACATATAATTCCCCTCCACAAAGGCGGACCCTCCACAGAACTAGCCAATTACCGCCCCATAGCTATTCTCTCTCCACTCTCCAAAATACTAGAGAGGTGCATACACTCTCAGGTCTCAGACTACCTCCTTACTAACAACCTCCTTTCCAATACTCAGCATGGTTTCCGACCAAACCATAGCACCACCACTGCCTTACTGTCCTTTACTAACACTATTCTTCAGCATAAAAACAATGGCTATCTCTCCTCTGCTACTTTCCTAGACCTATCTAAAGCATTTGACATGGTCCCACACAAACAACTTATCTCTGTCCTCAATAAACTATCCTTCTCTCAGTCAGTCACCAACTGGTTTTAGAGTTACCTGTCTGACCACCAACAATCCGTTGTATGGCAGAATGACATATCTCCCCAACTACCTGTCTCCATAGGGGTTCCCCAAGGATCCATTCTTGGACCCCTACTCTTCTCTGTTTTCACCAATAATCTAGCCTCTGCCACCAAACATGGCACACTCATACAATACGCGGATGACTCAACCATCATCTGCTCAGCCCAGTCCCTACCCAAACTGCAAAAAGTCACACAGGAAGCCTTTTCCTCTGTTGAAACTTGGTTATCCGATGCCCAATTAATACTCAACCCAAACAAAAGTAAACTACTCATCTTCCAACCCACTAAACATACTCAAAACAACTCTCACTTTAACATCACAGCAAAAGACAACAACACTATATACCCAACTGAACACACCAAATTGCTAGGAGTGGAAATAGACAATAAACTAAAATCTGACATTCGCATATCCATGACCATAAAAAGTCCACAAAAACTAGGAGCTGTTATACAGAAATAAGCAACTTCTCACCAAAGCAGCAAAGATTTCAATAGCAAATTCCCACCTTATCTCCACCCTACTTTATGCCTCTCCAATATATACCAACCTAAGGCAATGCGCTCTAAACAAGCTAGAGACCTGCTACAACAAAATCACCAAATTCGCCACAGGGGCATCCTACCATAGTCACCACTGTCTCTCACTTACTGAACTGGGCTGGCTTGAACTCCCTCACCTCCTTCAATGGTATCAACTCTCACTCGCCCACAAACTAGTAAACCATTCACTAAATGTCCCATCCCTCCAGAAACTACTCCAACCCTATCGCACCACCAGACCACTAAGATCCAGCAACAAAAATCACTTGCAGATCACTAAAGCCAATAACTCTGCTGGTGAAGTATATAATAGCCAAATTATGGAACTCCCTCCCACCACAATTACCTCCATACCATCATGCACCCACTTCAAAACTTTACTAAAAGCGCACCTAAAAACATGCAACTCCCACTCTAATATCACCCACCCCATCAAACCACTACCTTTCTTTCCACTCCACTAACTACCTTGATTATAACAAGCTCACATGCTCATAAGCCTAGTACTTATTATACAGCAGGAACTTCTTATTGTAACATTTGTTAATGTCTGTTATGTACTTCACAGATAAAGATTCTAGTTGTCCACTGATGTACTATGTTCTTCATCTGTAAATATGCTGTAAGTAATTGCTATGTTAAATTGTTAATCACTATGTAATCCAGTGTAACTACTGTCTGTTTATTTTAACTGTGGAGCTTTTTTCCCCAGGCCTCTGCTGAAAATGGACCTATGTCCAGTCGGACACTCCCAGTTAACAAATGTAAATAAATAAATAAATGAATAATAAAATAGATGCTCCTGTGTGCTGTGTTCTTATTCTGAAAGAAAGAATAGCATGTATAAGCATTTGTCTGTTTCTCAAGCAAAAGCTGTATAGCATGAGAAACATACTTTTAAACAGGATTCTGTGTTGTATCTTGTGTGTCTCAGTTAAAAATCCAGTTATATTAAATGCCTCATTCAGCCATTTTAAATGTCTCATCCAGTTAATGTGATGACATTAGAAGAAAGTGAGTAAGTTAGCTATTTAAATCACTAATTAGTTACTTTAAATTTACAAGTTATTTTTAAGTAAAACTTCTTGTCTTAGTTGTAGCATTTGACTCTGGGACAACATTTAACATACTTAACTAAAGACAGAGGGACATAAGACACAGAGATAGCAAGTAGACTGAACAATATAGTCAGAATGCATTATGACAAGTAATGTTATAAACAGTAATGAAAAGAAAAGAATGAAAGGAGACAATGTGCCTTAGTAGTAGAGGCAGAGAAAACATCATGCATTTGTGATCCAGCTATCATGTGCTAGGTGTAGCTATAAGCCTGAGACGATACAGTGTCTTGCATTTGATATATTTATGAAGTCTATGCTAAAAAAGAATATTCTGGAAATGTGCAAAGCTAAAGACAAGTATGGTTAAAAGAATGTGCATGTTGTTGAGAAGATATATGAAACTGAGCAATGTCAACAAACAGTTTGGGTGGATATGAAATGCTGTTGTAAAAAAAAGATGCTACAGTAAAGTGTAAAATCCTTCTGAAGTACAAAGACAAGAATAAAACTCATTCTGTGAGCAAGAAATGTTGATACCTGATAAGTAAAATGCTGAATTTAAAGTAGGCAGAGGTGCAGAGTAATATCATTTGCTCGAAAGATACTTTTGAACCTCTGGCACTATGAGGTACTGAAAAGCGAACTGTTTAAAATGTTAATATATTATGACCACAGTGCATCAAAAGCTGATGATATAAATACAAAAATAAGAAATGCAAGATCTCTTTTCAAACTGTAATACATAAAGAGGTAAATTCCTCTAGTATTTTGAGCTGTTTGGTTTGTGAACACCTAGGAATGGTACAGTGGTCAACATGAGCTGGAGTGAATGGAAAGCTTAGTATCACTAATCAAAGCAAACAGAATAGGTGACTTACGTGATCATTTTGTAAAGAAACCCAAGTCTCACATCTGTATTTCTATGCAAAAACTGAATAGTGAGTAAAACTGGCATTGCCCACTGGTTACTGTCAAAGAAATGGTCTCAATAATACAAAATGTTACATTATTAAAGTACTAAATGCAAACCCAATGTTTTTGGCAATTTAAACTAGATATAGAAAGCTCCAAATGATGTGCTTTTACATACACCACTAGGAAGGTACTGACTTGTTAGTCTCCAATGTTTTATTTCATTAGTACCGTGAATATTCAAAATATCTGTTTTACAAGTAATTGGTGGTTTTCAACGTGTTGCAAGCATACTTGATATTTATTAGTGTGGGGTCAGACACAAGAAAACATAACAAAAAAGAGATGCAATGGTTGAAAAGATTAAGTCAGCATAATTTCAAGTTAAATAAGATCAAATGTAAAAAGAGAGAAAGAGAGAGAATCTGAAATACATGGGTTAAAGACTAAAGCCCAAGGATCTGAAGCCTAACACAGAAAGTCAGAAGAGTTGTGCAAATCTGAGCCAGAACAAGCAACTATCAGAGATGTTTCTAGAAAAGATGCTTTATCTATAAAGTGTGTAACCAATATGTCTATGATAACTAGGCTTCTAGAAAAGCTGTTACAGTAAGATATAGCCTGGGAATGCATCTAGAACTAGAAAAGAATTGTTCAGTACTAGAAACAAATTACAGATATGTGATCATTAAAATACCAGTATATGCATATGCTACTTGTTTTGCAAGTAATTGTCATTCAGAGTGGTACAGGTGCTGTGATTTTTACAAGAGAATAGACTAGCTGCCTGTGGATAAGTAAATGCATTTACAGATAAGAGAAATATGCTCAGATAAATAATTCTTTGCAACAGTGTATGGATATGAGAAAATTCGATGCCTATATCTATTGTAAAGACATTCAGAAGAAAACAGACCACAAAGACTTGCAATGCATATTCAAAATGTCTTTGTACAAGATACAGCTGGCATTACAGAAAATTATATTTAATCTATATAAGTATAATCTAAAACTGAAATAAAACTAGGCAACCAGCAGAGCACATAAACTGAGTAGAGCTTATTTACCAAAGAAGCATAAGATATTGCTAGAAGAAAAACCCTAAGGATTCTTTGAGTAATAGCACAGTTATCAGTGACAGAAGAAAAAAGTAATATCATTTTAAAGTTTTACTGACACTAACTTAGAAATGCAGTTAATAAGACTTTGTCCTTAAGAGGCTGGCCTGACAACAAGTCTTCACTAAGGCTGGAACACCAGTTTTACTTTTCTAAAAAGGAAGAAATATATATATATATATATATATATATATATATATATATATATATATATATATATATATATATATATATATATATATATAAAATTGAATGCTTAAAAAAGCGAATGCTGATTGATCGACCTAACTTAAGCGAAAGCTTACAATCTCGAACTGTCAGATCAGCAATTTTTTCCCAGAGAAAAAAATCGCTGATCCAAAACACATACACACAACACAAGCACACCAAACAAACAGAAATCCACACACATACACCTAAAATCTGATACCTAACCCTACACTAAACTATGCACACACCACTAACTACCCACTTACCTTAACCCAAACCCTAACCCTAAGGTCTGTCACTATCGCACACTCACCTCACCCGCTCCCTAACCCTAACTCACTTAAATCTGCCCTAACCCTCATGTCCACTCAATCGCACACACACCTAACCCGAACCCTAACCCTAACTCACCTAAATCACCCTAACACTCACATCCACACAATCGCACGCTTACCTGAATCCGACTAATAACTTTCCACCTTAGCACTGAAAATACCGAAGCAACAGAAACGGACAACCGAATTCTTTCCCTAGGAAAAAATTTGAGTTTCTGCTGCTTCGATATTTTGCAGTTTTGTGAAAATAAGTTCGATCAATCAGCATTCACTTTTTTAAGCATTCGAGGGTATAATATAGACCCCTATAAATATATATACATATATATATCTCAGTCAGAAAATGGTAAGAAGAAAAGATGCAAAAGCTATAATGTAAACTCAGACATAGCAAGCAGAGCACACTTGTGCCATCTGTAATACATGCCACAACAACAGCAATCCAGGGCACTCAGTGTTATCATACTCAGTGCCAGGCTGAGCATGAAGTCATGTGACTACAGATTTCTTCTCATTCAAATACTTATTGAAATAGATCCCACCACTGCACAGCACTTCATCAACTATACTGGCTAGAACTACCCAACCTACTTATTCTCTACCAAATTACCACCGCACATACCATCATTACCAAACATATCATTGCTGGAGCCTTCCTGTGTCCTGAAAGAGTGCTCTTCAAACCATCTGGAGATACACAGAGCTGAGTATATTTTTCTGGCACTTCAGAGTTGTGTACTGGTAATTGTTGTTTGACTATTTTTATATCATTGCTGGCTGACTTCAGAGTTGTGCACTGTTATTTTTGCTTCACTGCATAGTTTTTCAGATCTCTGCTGAAGGTGTTGGTTTTCCCATACCCACCCTCCTTATTTCTGTGTTGTTTAAATTTGGAGGTTTTTGCAGTTGCCCGCCCCCACTGTAGATTTCATCTGGGACACTCCCCCCAGTCCCATCTCTTTACCTCATTCTACCTAATAGACTCTTTCTGCATTGTTTTTAGTCATGTTTAATTTAATTGCATTTTTTTAAACTGTTTGGTCTAACATTGCTACATACTCAAGTGTGCTAACTTGCACTGCATTTGAATTGTTTTGACTGCTGGTTTAGCTACTTTTCTGTATATATTAAAAAAAAATCCTTTCCTGTAACTAGTGTAGTTCAGATTCAGATTGGGTGTATCCAGGACTGTATGTAAGCTTCTCAGACCCCCCCCCCCAAGCTTTCTGTGTTGGAGGGAAGCCTTCTAGCTTATCAGTGGGAGTGGTAAGCACTAGTTAACCTATCTACCACATAAGGAGTGGTTCTGGCCCAGAAATTGTAGTTATTAGCTGTTTGGGCAGTTTTTCCATCTCTCTCAACTTTTTGATTAAAAAGCCCCATTTGCACTTGTTTCCCCATTTTCCTGTAACTAGTTTAGTCCAGATACAGATTCTTAGTTTTACTTGAATTTGCTTATTTGTGATCAGCACTTGTTCAGAACTTGTAAGCACTAAATAACCTACTAATTACTACAGCACTCAACCATCCTCATTACCTAGAGGAAAACAGTTTCGGTACTTACTTTCCTCACTTGCTTAGAGAAAAACAGCTCTTGTACTCACTTTCCTCACTTGTCTGGAGGAAAATAATGTCTTTATTCAGGCATGTCCAGTGGTCAGCTCCCAGTGTTCTCTCCTGTCTATCTGATGAATCTGGGCATCTTGGGGCAATGTAGAAATTGCCTCATGTACACAGACAACCCTCTCCTCCTACCACCCAACACTACAACCTGTGAGAGATGCACTTATCTAGCCAAACTGGAGGTAAAGCTCTCTCCAATCAAGACTGAACTTGACAGTCAAGAGGAGAAGGTAAACACTTGCACCACACCACACTCATCACATAGTCTCACTAAATCTACACCACCAAAATCCACACATAGAAACACAAAAACATTTGCGGAGGCTCTCAATAATAATCTGCTCAAGCAACAGAGACCTCCAAAGCAGAAATGCAAGCAACCTCCACCCCCCAACACAACCTAAATGACACATAGCCCGCAGACTCAGTGTGCCACTCAACCACAGCCAATAAGGCAAAACAATGTACCCAGCACACTAGTCATAGGCGACTCTATAGTCAGGCACACTGATGTCCCACTCACCAGGCTAAACAAGGAGAAGGTTACTGTCAGCTGCCTGTCGGGTGCCAGGATCTGCCACATAACCCACGCACTCAGGTCACTCCACAACAAGTACAAATATGACTCTGTCATTGTCCATGTTGGTGTGAATGACCTGAGACGTACCTCCCTGGACTACATGAAAAGAGACATGGAAGAGCTCTCCGATCTTGTAGCTCAGGCAGGTATGACCCTAGCCCTGAGTAGCATTCTGCCATCACCCAGAATGATGCCACAGTACAAGGACAAAATGATTGACTTCAGCAATTGGCTAAGCTTCTGGTGCCATTCTAAAGGGATCCAGTATCTGTCTGCCTGGGATGACATGGTCGACAGACCACGATGCTTTGCCAGAGATGGTCTGCACCTATCACCCCTGGGATTCCAGATACTGGCTAAGGTTCTTGCCGCCCCTATAGTGCCTTTTTTAGGCAAGGTTCAAATGACAAATTTACCACTGTAACAGGAACAGGCAAGCAAAAACTGAGGGTGATGCTACTCAATGCTGGAAGTCTAAATCTCAAAATGCACTCACTCGAGGCACTCCTTAAAATGGAGAACATCGATATCTGTGCAGTGACTGAGACCTGGTTCAAGGCTCCAGAGAGCACCCCTGCACCACCAGGCTATAACTCATACCACACTTTTCGGCCATGTAACCTGGACCGGAACACCAAAGGTGGAGGTGTGTCCATATTCATTAAGGATATCCACACCTCCAGGCTAGTTGCTCAGCATAATGCAGCCGAGGTTATCCAAGTGCAACTAACTCTGGGCAAAACTGCAATCCAAATTGTAGCTTGCTACAGATCACCCACCATGCCCCAGGATTCACACTCCTCTTTTCTTGATGTACTGGAAAATATTAGGGTTCAACCAAACACCCTAATAATGGGCGATTTCAACTACCCCACCATTAACTGGGAAAACTACTCATGTACCAACTCCTTCGCTCAACGCTTTCTGGAATTCATAAACTCCAATGCCCTGGATCAACTTATCCACACCCCCACCAGGGGCAACAATATCCTGGATCTAGTCATTACCAGTATGAGTGACCGGTGCTCCACACCTGAAGTCAATACCTCACTGGTCCGCTCCGACCATAAGCTAATTACCCTAGATATCCACATCCGGCCTCACCACCCATTAAGGAAACCATGGTAAAAAATTTCTCCAAAGCCAACTTCATGCTTCTTAAGACAGAAGTGGTGAACTTCATGACACCCATGCAGATGGACAATACAGTTACGACTACTGAATCCTACACAATTGCACTTTATAAGCACTTACATGGGGAGTGGATGGTCTATCCCAAACAGAACCAAGATGCTATCCTCCAAAAAAAGGAAGCCAAACTGGTGGTTCCCTGCCATAAACAAACTGTACAATAGAAGGAAGAAACTCTTACAAAAGAGAGTAAAATCCCACGAGAGGAGGAGCTCCCTGGTCAGCCTCAGTAAGAAGCTGCGATCCCTGATAAATCCTCCAAAGCTAGTCATGAAAACAAAATCGCCACTGATTCTAAAGACTACTACAAAGCATTCTATAGCTATGTCAAGAATCTCAATGGCAACACTCAGATCTGGTTTGAGTTACAGCACAATGGCACTAAATATGCAGACCCAACTGATATAGCCAACATCCTGGCAGATAGTTCAGTGCTAACTTTACCCCCCTCTCACCCTCTAAAGAGCCCATCTCTATACCGGAAGAATGCAAAGTTCCTGTAATCATGGCTGCATAGGTAAAAACCACACTCTCCAAAGCCAGGAACACAGCATCCATGGGACCAGACAACATCCCAGGCTGCATTCTACACGAACTACAGAACGAACTGGCACCCCACCTAAGTACCATGTTCAATCATAGCCTCACCTCAGGCTTTGTGCCTGCTGAATGGCGCACAGCAACGGTTATCCCACTCCACAAGGGGGGATCTACAATGGGCAGCGGGAACTACTGCCCCATTAGCCTGACAAGCCTGGTCTGCAAGGCCATGGAATGTATCATCATGGAACTTATAAACAAAGATATTGGTAATCTTCAAACTCTAGATCCCACCCAGTTTGAGTTTGTAAAAGGCAGATCATGTCTCCTAAACCTGATAGACTTCTTTGAAGCAGTCACCAAAGTCGTAGACAAGGGTAAGGTGGTTCACACAGCCTATCTAGATCTTGCCAAGGCTTTTGACACCATCCCCCACTCTGGAATTATAGATAAACTCACTAAACTAGGTATAAATCCCTATGTCACAAGATGGGTTGCCAACTGGCTCACTTACAGAACCCACACTGTGAAAGTAGCAGACTCCAAATCCAACTTCAGACCAGTGACAAGTGGAGTACCACAGGGTTCAGTCCTGGGTCCTCTCCTGTTTGGAATCTACTTCTCTGAAGTACAGGCTAACACAGAAGGTCTTTGGCTAACGAAGTTCACAGATGACTGCAAACTTGGAGCCATAATCGAAACTCCTAACGATGTGGACATCCTACAAAAGGGCCTCACTGAGACAGATGCCTGGTGTCAAAGCCATGGCCTCAAGCTCAATGCCAAAAAGTGCATTGTCATCCCCTTTGGTAAAAACTCACCATGAACTACAACATAGGCGGTAGTATACTTAACAATGAAAGTGTGATAAGAGACTTTGGGACATAGGTGGACAGTAGTCTCCCCTTTGATAATCACATTGCCACAGTAGTCAGGAAATCCTTCTATGTGGCACACCTCATCACAAAAGGTTTCTCAGCCAGAAAAAGAGAGGTCATTGTTCCCCTCTACTCATCACTCATTAGACCAATTATAGAGTACAATGCCCCTTCTGGTATGTACCTCACAAGACATCTACAACAACTGGAAAGGTTGCAGAAATACCTCACAAAGAAGATTACCAGCCTCAAACAGATGCCCTATGTAGACCGTCTCAAAACACTCCAGCTTTACTCTGTCACATATTGCCTACTCAGAGGTGATCTCTGCCTAACATACAAAGCTATGTCAAACCCAGAGCTGTTGGACATGCTCCACTTAAACAAATCCCAATCCATCCGAGCTACACGCTCTAGGGATCTAAACCTTGTCACCACATTAAACAGAACATGCCGGAGGGATAGATTCCTGTCCCAGAGACTTCCCTTACTCTGGAATAAACTACCTGTCTATATGAAACAAAGCTCCTCATTAGCACTCTTCAAGAAAAATCTTGATGATTGGATGGGAAATAGGAAATTCACCCCGGGGATCACCTCTGTGGCTCTGCTCAACAGTGGCACAGGGAAATAATTTTCTTGGGTGGCAAAAGTCAGGGTACCTTTTTGGCTGGGCTTGTATAGGCCCCAGGGCCGATAGCCTAGTACCTACCTATGAAGTTATGAACCTATGAAAATGAAAATTGCCCAGCACTCCACAGTCTCATCCAACCATACTCACACCACAGAATCTTAAGATCCACCTACAAATCCTTATTAAAAACCACTAAATCAAATAATAGCTGCTGTGACTCATTATTTTCCAACCAAATCTCCAAAGCTTGGAAATCCATCCCCCAGAATATCCTTAACACCACCAACTCAGCCAATTCAAACAACTTCTCAGGACCCAACTAACCAACAATTGGCACTGCTTATGTACTACCCTGGTTAAACATAAACAAGTACTTCCACCACCCGCCTCTTTTCACAACTGCTTTTTCATCCCATACTTCATCTAGTCTATCCACTTCCAGCTAACCTCTGTTACAATACCCACCCCATCCCCTTCCATGCCCTACCTAGTTTCCCTGTACAGCTTTCTCACTAACCTCTCCCTCCTCCCCCTGTACTGAGATCCACAACAACTTTTTTCTCTGCTGTCAACTAACTCCTCATACCCTGTAAGTAATACCTGCAAAACGTAACATACTTTACAAAGTGACAGCATTAATTCTGTTAAAACTAAAATTTTTGATGTATAATTGTATGTATCCAAACCAACACATTTGTACATAACTTGAAAAAGTGCTAGAAACAAATATTTTATATATTGTACTGAAGTTTGCTATTCTGTTTTTGTTGTTTTCTTGCACTGTACACTATTGCTTTATGTATTTGAAGTTACTATTTTGTCTTGTAATGTCCTGCACTGCTTTTTTTTCCTGTGGAGCTTTTCACCCTGGACCTCTGCTGAAAATGAGCAAATTGCCCAGTCAGACTATCCCAGTAAATTAATGTTAAGTAAATAAATAAATAAAATATGCCATGTGCCTTGTATCTGTGTATTATTATTGCAAGTACCCTGCAGTAATTAAACTGAAAGACACCAGTAAGTACATATGTAATTAGTGGATTAAACTGCATATTCTTGAGACGGGGGGGTACCAGATGTTGTCATATCTGACAGTGGTCCACAATACAAAAGACAGGAATAGGTTCATAGGTTGGTACTAGGTTATCAGCCCTAGGGCCTATATAAGCCTAGCCATAACAATTCAGAAGGTTTGCTCTTAAGAGGGAAATCAAGCACATTATGACAAGTCCGATGGAAGGCAATAAACAAGGACAAGTGGACAGAGCTACTCAGACAGTTAAAATGCCACTAGAAAGATCAGCACTAAAATCTGTGAGAACTGCTATTTCACAGTTTGGAAGTATATGAATCCTCTATCACAGGAAAGTGAGCTTCTTGCAGACTCGATTGTTAATGGGCAGAGGGCTGGAAAGCAAATTACCTACTTCAGCTGAATGTCTGATGCCTGAAAATCAGTGCAAAATAAAAGAAATGCAGAAAGTACATCAGCAGAGAAAGAAATAACATTATAATAGAAACTGCATCAGTCTACCAGATTTACCGATTACAGAGTATGAATTCAAACGGCATGGGACAGTCTGTAGTCTAATGTAGAAATAGTCATTAAAGCAGCTGAATCACTACCTTATAATGTTCACAGGGAACTTGTAAATGTCTATAAACGTAATCACAGACATTTTTACAAGAGACAAAACAAATATTCACATTGCACGAAGGATTGACTCCAGAAGTCACATTGAGTTCAGTCACACGAAATTGAGACAATGAGTATTGTGGTGGTCAGTAGCTGCAGAGAGAAGATCCTTATGTCATTTCTTCAGGAAAGTATGTGTTATAGAAAGAATTGTCACTAGCGGAAGACCAGAGGACCAGAGACAGCAGTCATGTTAAGTACTCCAGTGAAGAACCCCAGCAGATCTGTGCACATTTTGAGAGTTAATCATAAGAACTGAAAACTTGAATTTAATAAAATGTCTTAAATGTGCACAGGAAATGTTTATTTTACTGTAAAAGTGTTATGCTTACTACAGATTTAAAGCTAACTTTAAAAAGAATACTGTAAAATAATAATGCTATCTCAAAAATGCATATAATATAGATGTGACAGCTTTAAATGCTGATGGGTTTGCTACAAGAAGTACTTAGTAAGCAGAAGCATCACAACATGAGATGTCCACTGATTGCATGTGTGTATGTGGCCAGGCAGACCTGCAGTTTGCAGTCATCCATGCAAAGATCCATAGGCTACAAATAACATGATGCTGTGAATGTGCACAGATGTTTGTGTCATTGGGACTTTAAGGACAGCCAGAAGCTGTACATAGGTTCATAGGTTCACAGATCAATATTAGGCTATTAATCCAGAGGACCATTTGTAGAGTAGCCACACCCCAAAATTGTACATTTCCATTGCCATGACTAGTTACAGCCCCCTTTCAATGAGGGCTTGAGGGGCCAGACATGAGGTGTATTTACAATTGCCCATACATTTGTCCAGGTTTTGTTTACAGCTGGTCATGGAGCTACTGTACTTTACATTTAAAGGAGAATATTCCATAAAAAATAGATTCTCTGAAATATATATTTATCTCAGCAGCAAGTCCTATTTAGATTTTTGGTGAAAATTAAGATCTCTTGAGCAGGTGTTGAGGGTATTATTTGATTTATGGATGTGCAGGAGGTCACATAGAACTGAATTATTTGTGGTTTTGTAAGCTAGATAGAGGTCACCTCTCAAGAATCTACAGAAAACAGAAAAGAGAGAAAGGGGTTTAAGGTGGTCTGGGTAGATCAAGAAAGTCATGCATTTGATTATCTAGATGAGAAAATGCTGCGGTCTCTCAACCTGGACCAAAGAAACCACTATACCATATTATGGTTCTAATGAGGGAAGAATAGAGAGGGATAATAACTTCCTTACATCTAGAGGAAATACCCATGTGCATTTACCTGGCCAGGTAAAAGGATTTTTTAACAACAGTGGATACACAATAATCAATGAATAGTTTGTTGTCAATGAAAGTGCCCAGGTCCCTAAAAGCTGAGTCAACATTGGGTGAGGTGTCATCTATATGCTAGGTGCATGGGTGCTCCATTTTGTCTGGGGTTACAATGCTGCATTTTTTGACATTTAGTTCTACGCCATGGTCCAGGCAACATTTATTGGTGTGTGTGTGTGTGTGTGTGTGCGTGTGCGTGTGTGTGTGTGTGTGTGTGTGTGTGTGTGTGTGTGTGTGTGTGTGTGTGTGTGTGTGTGTGTGTGTGTGTGTGTGTGTGTGTGTGTGTGTGTGTGTGTGTGTGTGTCTGTTAGTGTCTTCTGAAGAATCTGAAAGTCAGATGGGTAGTTAATGACATCTCCAAGTTTGCAGTCATCTGCATACTTGGAAAGCCACAGGCTCTTGATGTCAGCCTTGACATTAGACAAGTAAATACCAAAACAAAATGGTCCCAGGACTGATCCATGGAAGACACCACCAGTTGCTACACTTTTTGAAGTGAGCATACTTCCTACATTAACAAACTATGTAAAAATTCAACACTCCAAAACAAAAGCCACTTGGATCCAAGCACCAATAGTAGAGCGTGACTCATACTTCCTACACTAATAGAGTGAGTCCTGTCGGTTAGTCAGTTTTCTATCCAGCAGGTAACATAAGGGTTTACATTTAGTTTGATTAGCTTGCCAATAATGCCAGAATGTGGAATAGTGTCAAAAGCCCGGCTTGGTCCATGTAGGCAGTGTGAACTGATCTGCCTCAGTTTAATGCATCAGTGACATATTCAAGGAGGCAGAATCTCCCTTTAACAAACCCAAAATGGCTTGGATCTGAGGCTTGAAGACTGCCTATTTCCTTTGTTAATAATTTCCATAATGATGTATACCAGTAGTGGATCCCCCCTTGTACAGTGGGATGACTACATCAGTTCTCCACTCCTCTGGCATGATTCTATTGGAGAGGCTGAGTCTGAGCAGGTTTAGTAGAGTGTTCCACACAGTGCCTGGTACTGCCAAACACCCATGGAACAAGTGTTTTTGGCTTTTGAGAGTATTTCAGACTTAGTCTGAGGTGATCAGAGGGGGTAGTGTGGATGTATTAATGGCTGGAGGAGGTAAGCGGGGAAATAGGGGAGTAAAGTTAGTGCTGAATTTCTGTGCTAATGTGTCCTCATGGGATGATTAAGTGTTTTATTCTCTATTAGCTTTAAACATTGCTAGGTATTACATCTGATGTTTCAGACATGAAGATGACTTTGTGGTTGTCCTTAACAGAGGTAGCAATTCTCAATTTGTACTTATTCTTGGAGACTTTGATTTTTGTTTCTATGTTCTTTGTTGATTTTTATGAGTTCATACCTTAATGATGTGGTTATTAAGTTTGCTTTTATATGCTAGTAGTTTCTCACTCATGTTGTATAGTTTGTTTATACTAGGGTTCCATAATAGGGGTTTATTCCTGAATTTGGCACTGTATTTGTGTCTTATGAAGAGTGATGCCTCGATGCATGCTTTGAGATGGCTATAGAAGTTATCCCCAAATGTGGAAGCATGCAAGATGAGATCATGAAGTTGAAAAGGGCACCTAAATGTCTATGCAGAGATGTGATAAAGAGATTCTATAATATGCAATCCTGCTTGATCTCTTTCTCCACACAAGGCATGTTGTGGTCACTGCAGCTGCTACTGAGGCTTCTGATACAGTAACATCACAGCTGCACATGGATATGGAGGCAGGGATAGCATAAATGCATTGAAACTGATACACATCTCTGCCCCTGTACTACTATTGTCTCCATTGGTAACACTGTGGAGAAGGTAGTATAGATATTGCAACAATGTTACAGGACTTGCCTTGTTTTGGTGCATTCTCAATACATGGACTACATGCTGCACAACACTTTATTTCTGGCTGCAGAAAATGATAGTATGCTTGTGTGACACTGATTATGAAGCTCTGGATTTACACTGTATCCCTGAGTGCAGGTGCTGGGAAAGAGTCATGAGCATTTGTATATTGTGCAGGGTGGAAACACAAAGGGTAATTTTTTTATGCATTCTTCTTCTTCTTCTTTCGGCTGCTCCTGTCAGGGGTCGCCACAGCAGATCAATTGTTTCCATTTCTTCCTGTCCTCTGCATCTTGCTCTGTCACACCAACCACCTGCATGTCCTCTCTCACCACATCCATAAACCTTATCTTAGGCCTTCCTCATTTTCTGTTACCTGGCAGCTTCATCCTTAGCATCTTTTTCCCAATATACTCTGCATCCCTCCTCAGCACATGTCCAAACCAATGCAGTCTCACCTCTCTGGCTTTGTCTCCAAACTGTCCAACCTGGGCTGACCCTCTAATATACTTATTCCTAATCCTGTCCATCCTCGTCACACCCAGTGCAAATCTTAACATCTTCAACTCTGTCACATCAAGCTCTGACTCCTGCCTTTTTGTCACTGCCACTGTCTCCAACCCATATAACATAGCTGGTCTCACTACCCTCTTGCAGACCTTCCCTTTCACTATTACTGGTACTCGTCTGTCACAAATCACTCTTGACACTCTTCTCCACCCACTCCATCCTGCCTGTACTCTCTTCTTCACCTCTCTTCCACACTCACCATTACTCTGAACTGTTGATCCCAAGTATTTAAACTCATCCACCTTAGCCACCTCTACTCCCTGCATCATCACCATTCCTTTTATGCATTATACAATATAATTTGCTGAATGTCATGAAGGACAATACTTATTTTTCTTTTTAATTTTTGGGGCTGTCTACCCTGCTGTTGCCATCAAGTCTCCCCCTTGATCACCCCATTAATTTATTCATTCACCCCAGGAGTAATAGCTCAATAGCTCATTCATTCCTCTCAGAGGTGAGATCTGAATGCCAAGAATTGTTCTGTCATCTCCTGTGATGGCTGGGGACTTTTTTTTGTATACACACCTAAATCATTCCCTGTGATCATGAGTGACTTCTGCAACAGTGGCAAATTCCTGTTTCCACAGCTACCCCTCCCTCAGTCTGTGGCGTATCACATAATTCACATATAGTTATATGGGTCTCCGACCATGGAACAACCCATGAACTTTCCATCCACCCCACCCATGGTGAGTAAGCCAACAATTGTCAGTCCCCTCCAACCAGACCCTGGTCAGCTCCTCCAAGTGCCCAAGACCACCAATTAGACTCAGGTTTCCAGGGCAAAAGTCAGGGCTTGACATTTCTTTTCTGGTGGAACTGGCAAGTGGACTATACAATTGTTGTGCAAGTAGTGTCTGCACATCTTGTGGTATTTTAACACCCACGGTATCCAGGCACGTGATAGTTATACCTCTGGATTGTCTTTGAATGCTGTACTTGCAGAGCTGCATTATATTATTTTCACTGTTACTGAGGACCATGCCTCTTCCATGTGATATTCTCCATGGTATCTCATGAGCAAGCAGTAGTCACCACTTAAGCATCTGTGTAGACAGGCCACAGTCTTCTCCAGTGTCATCTACTAGTACTCATATGCTAGTAGCTTGCAACACACTTGCTTGCTGCTACTTAATTAAAGGCAAATGCTCTAACTACTCCAGTCTCTACCCTGCAATTACCAACAACCTCTTTTAACTACTTCTCCTATTCAACACTCAATCCTGTGAAACTATATAACCCTAACAGAGTCCTAACTCTAACCGTAAAACTTCCATCCAATTCCTAACCCAAGTTCTCACTCCTTAACCCTAAGTTTTCCTCCCACTCCTTAAACTTAAATTCCTCCATCATTCTCTAAATCTAAATTCCCCTCCAGGTCCCTAAACCTAAAACTCCCCTGTCATTCCCTAACCCTAAACCCCATTCCCACTCCCTAACCCTAAAACTCACTTTCTGCTCTATAAACCTAAATCCCCTTTCTGATTGCTACCTAATCTACTCTCCCATCTTCTCCCTCTTCCTTCCCATGGCTTTTGCATTTACCTTGCTTTAACTCTAAGAATGTCTTTGAGTAAGGGGCAGCAGCTGATTGCCTGAACTCATAGTCAAGTTTGAGTATAAGTGGCAGCCTATATAAGCTACCAGATGTTGAGCCCTTGGCTTTGAGACATTGGTCTTTGAGCACTTAGAACCTGAACACTCATAGTAGAACCCTTCTTCAAAAGATACAGTATAACAGGTTGGATGTTGTCAAGGATGCAGCTGTGTCTCTCATTATTGACATATTCTGCCCCCTTGGCACTATGATGTTCATGGTGTGATCCCTAGGTTGATGAGTAGATGGAATTTGAGGAGGTAAACTACCAGTACCATTGCTTGGGGCAGTGGTGGAAATCTGGGTTGCACTGTCTTGTATCTACACTACACAATGCTATGCCATACTATTTCCTGGGTGTCCCTGGTTGTTCTGCATTTCAGTATGAATCCCAGATTTCTCAGAAAATTCATAACAAAATCCAAATCTGTTAATAGAATTTTGGGGGAAGGAGCTTGAATGAGGAGATCATCCAGATAAGGAAATATATGAATTTCCTCAAAGTCTGCAAAAGGCAGTGACAGGAGCTAGGTACTTTGTGAATACCCTTAGGGCAGCTGAAACAGCCAAAAGACCAAAGGGTAAAGCTGAAAACTGAACGTGACTTTTAGAGATACAGAACCTTAAGATTTTCCTGCAAGCTGAATGAATAGGAATATGAAGGTAAGCATCCCTTAAACCCAATGTCATCAAGAAAGCTTGTGAATGAATTATTGAAAGTGAGGATTATAGGATCACCATTTTGAAACTTGGAATTTTGAGAAAGTCACTGAGCAAAGAACAAAAAAAGGTCCAAAAATAGGTCTCTAATTGCCCTCCTTTCTGGGAACCAGAAACATTCTTGAGTAAAAATCCTCTTTTCTTTAAATGAGGGTGTGCAAATTCTATTTTTTCCTGAGTTACGAGGTCTTGAAGGAGAAGGAGAATAAGGCCAAAATGGCCTGGAGGAGGCTGGGTGGAACCCCTGAGCGATGATGAGGAGTAATCCAAGACATTTTGTAACTGTTCTGAATAATAGATGGAATCCATGTGTCAGAGGTTATGGACTGCCAGGTTGGGAAAGATAGAAAAAACTTTTAAAAGAGAGGATCCTGGGAATAGTGAGTGGCAGGGACAAAGTTGAGAGTCATAAGGCTGGTTTGTCAGAAAAAGAGGGTTTAGAACACTTAGAATCCACTTGTTCAGAAATATCCTTTTACTGTTTTTTTTTTTACTGTTTTGAGTTTTTTCCCTTTTGAACAAAGGGACCAGCCTTGGTAGGGTAGTTTCTCTGGAACGTAGGTACAGGAGAAAGAATGATTTGCTTAAAATCTTGCATGATTTTGACCTTAGCTATCTCCTGCAAAATCTTGACAAGCTCTGCAGCCGCAGAACCAAAACATGTTGCCTATCTGGAGGGGAGTTCAGAAGCTTAGCGTTTACATCCTTATGTAAAGGCTGTAGTCTAAGCCATTAGAATCTATGAAGAACAGACCCAGTAGCAGTTGCTCTAGAAGACACATCAGAAGTATCATAGCTGCACTTGATAAAATACATATCAATCTAAAAAATCAGAGTTAAGAAGAGGTAATACAGATGACTAGTAAGTGTGTCCTTAAATCTGAGAGGATGTTTCCTACATTACCCAGAATAGACATAAGGTATCTCATAATATGGATTTGGTAAATGATAGACCAAAAAGATAGAATGGCAGAAGTATACACTTTTTTACCATATCTATCAGTATCTCTACTGTCTTTATTTATGAGCAAACAATAGAGGAAGAAAAGACTTTAAAATGCTTTTCATTGGAAAGGGAATTAGTAGCTGTATCTGAGGTAATGTTCTTATAAACAAATTCTCCCAAGTATTGCACCTTATAAAGCCTATCCAGTTTCTTTGGATCAGGTGGCTGAGACTAAGCGTTAAGAGAAGCAGTAAATAAAATATCTAGCAAACAGAAGGGATAGCAGAGGGGTTAGGCACCCCATTTCCAAAAGAGCATATGATCTTCTGTGGACTTGAGATACATCTGAACCCCCCCACTGAAAATGTTGTATCATTTTAATAACAGTGTCTCCAAAGAAGAGTTCCTCCACTGGGAAATCAGAAGACTAGGAGTCGTCATCATCAACATCAGAAGCATAAACCACTGAGAATGAATTTGGAAAGAAAAGGCCAAGGAATCATTTCCATCAGATTCAGATTCTTCTTCCACTTCATCCTCAGAATCCTCTCTTCACCTTTTGACAGGAGAAGGGGACAAAGAAGAAGGGAGAGCAGTAGCAGTAGCAGGAAAAAATGAAGGAGGCTTCAAGGAGATGATGGCTGCCATTCCTTCTGATGATTCTTAGACATCAAGGGGGAACAGTAAGTTTTGTCTTCCACTTAACTGGGATGTCTGTCTGAACAAAACAAGGTGGCTCAGAATCCTGATGTACTTTGATCAAGGAACCAGGAATGTCTTCCTTGACTAAGATCTGAATTATGTCATTGGATCCCTCCAAAATAACAAGCAGAGGTTCCCCCTTCTCTCCAGAAGTAGATAGCAAGTCAGGTGTAATGGATGTGCAATGGGCATGCGAGATGGCTGCATCATATATATTGGCCACCAACAGTTTCACTATAGAGGGAGCAGCTGCATGAACCAGATGGTCCAAGGTCTCATCAAGAGATCAAAGGAAATAACCAGATCTGGCTGGAAACCAGAAGTCTTCAGCTTTAGTTTTTTAGACTTCTTCATTGGCATTGGAGGGATTTTAGCAGATGAGAACTTGGAGGCCATCTTAATTTGAGCGAGCTTCTCAAGCTTTTGATTTTCAAGATAACTTTTTAACAAAGACAGATAACTACATAAAGTCTTAGGTACAAATGACTGACAAATAGAGAAGAGGAAGGGTCCCCAATGGCTGAGGAAAATGCCTGAACTGTATGACTAACAGATGAAAGTTGAAGTGGTAGTTCAGTACTCAGGCAGGTGGCAAAAGTGTTTTGAGGTAATTCACACCAGTACATTCCTTATGTACTTTGTGCCTCCTTCGGGATGAGGTTACATGTCGCACATATGAAATTAGAAGAGGGTGTCCAGGCTTTCATATGTTGGCCAGCTATACATCTATCCTTAGCCAGACATCCCATCTATTAGTAATACTACAACAGTGATTCAGGAAAGGACATAAATATATACTCGTATATATGGGTGCAGTGTGTTTGATCGTAAGTTTGTTAGATGGAACATTTTGTCAGGACATTCGTTTTTTTCAAGCTACCAGTTCATCACAGGAAGCCAGCTGCTTTGCATGCAGAATTTCTATTCAGTGGGGAATGGGATTTTTGCCCTATATCCACAATCTTGGAGTGTATGTATGTGTGTGTGTGTGTGTGTATATATATATATATATATATATATATATATATATATATATATATATATATATATGTTAGCAGGGGTTTATGGGTGGCTTGCCTTTCAGCAAAAAACAATGTTTTTTTTTCTTTTCTTGCATTACATATCTGCATGTTGATGGATTTAATTTTGATCATTTGTGGCCAATGTAGTGTATGCTGCTATAGTTGGTCAGTGACACAAAAGTATATATCTGGGATCCAGTCAAGTCATCGACTGCAGTTTTGGGAAACGCATATACATTGAGAGTTGAAACAAATTTTGCCAATAATGGAGTTTCCATCTGTCTCCACTGTTGTTCGACCTCAGAGTGGGCATGTATATGTTTGGGGGGAGTGTGAGGGTATCCCCCCTCACATGGAGGTTGTATGTCTTTGAGGTTTGGCCGAATTAGTTTCAGCAAACAGCTCTTGATGTATATGAGTTTGCAGAAACTGCTGCTGATGAATCGACATGTACCCTACATATAGTTACATAGAGATATATATTTATATATGTATGTATATATATATATATATATATATATATATATATTTATATAGAGGTTTACTATTAAAATGTTGTAGTCAGGTTCGGCGAACAACAGAAAGATGAATGGCAGTTTGCCGATTGCTGTGTTGTCAAACATTAGGAGAGCGAGAGTAGATATGCAAATGCAACTGTGCATTTGCTGATATGTACTCAATGTTCTGCATACAGATTGAGATGCAATGCAAATTGGGAAATGTATCTCTCTCCTCACTGTAGTGTGATTTCGGAGTTGGAATATTTAGTTTGTGGGGGCTATGTGGGGGGAGTGCTGCCCCCAACAGCTGGGTGCAGGGGGGCTTGCCCTTCTGGTAAAACATGAATATAAGTGTAGGTGTTTAACAGATTCAGCATTTATGCTTAATTAATATGCAGGAAGTCCTAGGCTCTGTTCAATGTTTTGTATGTTTTTTTTAACTTCAGTGTTTTGATAGCAAATTATATATATATATATATATATATATATATATATATATATATATATACACACACACACACACATAAATATATATATATATATATATATATATATATATATATATATATATATATATATATATATATATATATACATACTTCAGTGGATTGAAAGTTTGGAAAACCAAAATTCTAATTCACGAGATGAAGGCATCGCAAATTCAAAATAACTAAACTTTAACATTGCGCATGTCTGACAACACTTAGACATTCTGAATGGAGATCATGGAGAAAACATAACAACAGCTAGGGAGCTATACCCCTACACGCTCTTCTAATATATATATATATAAACCCTGTACCTTGTGCTGTAAGGTAAAATCCTTATGTTAACCCTCATAGAGAGAGAGAGAGACAGACAGATAGAAATAGATAGATTGAGGGATAGATAGATAGAACAAGTGCTAGATAAAGAGATAGAGAGATTGATAGATAGATGGATAGAAACGAGTGGGTGCACACACACACACACACACACACACACACACACACACACACACACACACACACACACACACACACACACACACACACACACACACACACCATGAAAAGGCAGCAGAACAGTATGGCACACTGTGAAAATTGTGCAGTATTAAGGCTAGTGAAGGCTTTTGCCCCAAAGTGAAACATAATACAAGTTTTGTATTTCTTTATGTTCCAGATTCCCTGGTGACCACCAAGATTCTTTCCACATACCCAAATGGCCATACACCCCCTCAAGATGTGGAATCTCCTTGGCCCATTCTCACCTCCTGGAGGTAAGATGTGAGCAGTGGAGACGGTGCCATCCCCCATTTTTTGAACAGTCCTTTTTTTTTTTTCTTTAAGTGCTAACCATCACAGCTGTTCGTGCTCACTTGCATGCTCAGGGTTTAGCATTCAGTGAAACACAACAATCCAATCAAAACGAAAAACTTGTAAGGTAAACCAAATACAGCTCCCAGGAAACAGCAAGCCGAAGAACCAGCAGTATGGTAAAACAGCACAAACGTTTAATAATCCAAAACTCCAGAGAAATACGTAAAAAATATATGTTAAAACATAAAAGCAAGTCCACTACTAAGCGCTTTCACCCATTAGTACATTTGGGCATCTTCAGAGTAGCTAAACAGAAAGAAAATCAACTACCTAAAATAAATTCAAAAAGTACCCGCCCTGTAGATGAACCAATCACAAAAAAGTGTACCTTAACCAGGTAAGAATGTTTTAAGTGAAATCAATTTGTAAAAAACATATACAAAAAATGTATACAAAAAATGTTTGTATATATGTATTATGTATAAGAAAAAATACTTCGTCAATAAATCGCGAACAATTTCAAACAAAACAAGATCTGTATTTTAAAATACTAGACAAAGAAATATAATCAGTTGGAAGTTATGCAAAAAGCAAAACTTACATAACCCAGGGCACTCTTAAATAGTAGCCAAATGCCATTCACCTTCCCAGCAGCACAGAGGCATTATGGTTCCTTCATCCCTACCTGATTCAGATTACACAAAGATGGATGTAACTATATTATAAACCTGCAGAGGGCCAGTGGAAAGAAACTTGTTGCCTCATCTTTTTTAAGCTGGCCAAAATTGCAAAGTAAAATGATGGACAGCCACTCAGGACAGCTTCCAAGCCTCTTTACATTGATGTGTCCATATGCCTTCTACAGTATTTAGTATCAAGCATCATGATTAGTAGGATTGAAATCATCTATTATGTAAACACATCATTCACAAAGGTAGAGTATTGGTGAAGCTCCCTATAACCTGGAGTAGCCATCATATCCAAGTCTGCTTCCCCATCTAGCATAAACCATGTTTAACAAATCTTCAACAGCGTGTACTTAGCTTAAGCAACTATAAATGACCTGGGTACAATTAATTAGTAATTATTGCATCTTTTTTATCTGCTTCCTGTGCTTAATCATCACCTTGCTGCTAAACTTTACCCCTTACATGTACTCCTCTTAGACCACTTGCAAACATTATAATGCAGTATGTCCAGCCATGACACCATGACAGTAGGTGATACACAATAAGGAACTTAATACTTTTTTCCTACAGGCGATTGAAGACAGGTTGGTCAGGTTGGAACTACTTACAAATAAATAATTGAGAATAAACACTTGATAGTTAACCAGTTTAAAATTACTGTTTGTTCAAGAGTGCTATGAGTTTTACAGTTTATGTATAAATAAACACACACACACACACACATATCTATATATATATATATATATATATATATATATATATATATATATATATATATACTGAAAACTCATTTGACTGAATCTCATTTCACTGAATTTTAAGCCATAGACTTGATGTGGGTTTCCCTTTACCTGTGACTTGCTTGTGATAAAAAGAATGACTGTAATTTAAAGTGCTGACTGTCAGAATACCGATAGCCAGTGCCACGTACAAAGTAGTGTTGTAGTGTTTCTAAATGTGAGTACATCTCTTTACATTTTTATGGGAAGTATCTAAATTAATATGGAGGATGTTTTGTGTGTTCCCAGCAGTAGTGGCAGTGTGTAGAATACTGTAAGGTAAGAAAAAGGTATAATATAGTGCGATCCTGGAGTTAGTATATATAGTTGGGGGGGGGGGCAAAGTTTGGTTTTGTATTGTCTGGCTTTTGTTAAGAGGGTAGTAAGTAATTTTTAAATTCTAGAAAGAGGTAGTCATTAGTGTTGTAAGTGTGTACGTCTATGGTTTAAAATTTAGTCTTTTGAAATTTAGCATTGTAATCATTCAGTGAAATGAGATTCAGTCAAATGAGTTTTCAGTATTTTGAAAATTAAGTGATTTGGTGTCAGTCAAAAGGCTTTCCCTGTCCACCACATAGGAGTACAGGAGTCACAGAGGGCTTTGTACCTCAAAAGCATTGTTAAGAAGTTTGCAGGTGAATGTTAGGGAAGTCTGTTGTGATCACGAAGTACTGTTCTGAGCAATTGTGCATCAAGCTTGCATAGTGAAAGTACTTCCTCATTATTTATGCTTCATATAACAATGTGAAGTGTCCAGCAGTTTAGTCACTGTGGCAGTCTTAAACTACAGGAATATTTCTGTAAATGATATCCTAAACTGCTCTTTTGTCTTAACTATGCCCAGTTGCTTGTGATATCACTGTAGTATGAATATACCCTGTTTTGTCATACTATCTAACTGATATACTGCTGTTTGTATTACTGCAGTAGAGGTACTTACTTTGTCTCCACTGCGAAGGACCTTGGCCCAGAGGCACTTAGCTGGTAATCAAAATTCAGTTAATAAATAAAGCAATCATGTAAGACTTATACCATTGTAATACTTTTAATGATGAAATGGAGCCCTGAAAACATACTATGTTATGTGGCAACACAAGCAACATTCTAGCACTGACAAATATTTGATTCCTTTATGATTCTTGTAGCAATTACTCCCACTTTCTAACAAAAAGCTTTTTAGTAGATGGTGTTCTTTAAGCTATTGCACCCTTCTTTGTTTTGCATAGCTGTTCTATTCTTCTCATCTAGTTTCAGTTTTATGCCTTTCTCCTCTAGCGCCATTATTAATTGACATTGCCTCTTGTCTGTGTTGCTTATAATATATTGGCAGTTAACACTATCTTCTCTCTAGATGCATTTAAAATGCTTTTTTCCATTCAGTGCAGCATGCGGCAGCCTTCAATTTCATTTAATGTTCTTTTGTCCTGTCTTGACTCAGCTGTGCTTGGCTGACATGTACGAAACAGCTGGCATTGCTTCTACACCGAGTTGTTTCATAAGCTGTATGTAGACTTCCTTGGCTGTATTATTTTCCTGTCTTCAGGATTAACCCAATCAAGCCAGCACAGTTCCTGGCTACTTCATCTTTAGACACATACAAGCACTGGCCGTGATATGACTTTGGATTTGCACTCAATTGCCGTATACTCTGAAAGCCCATAATTTCAGGCTACATGACTTCCAGGAGAGATTTTTGTCTTACACTTATTTTAGAAGGTAGATCTCCCTTATTGTAAGCCAGGTTATACCATGTACTCGTAATGGCAACAAATTTGAAAGAAGAATTTAGAATTTTTTGGTATGTGGTTAGGGCCTTTATATTCAATGCTCCCTTTAAGTAAAGGAGTAAAAAGGCAGTGTTTCCTTCAAATGCTGTTCTCCTTTCAGATGCACATGGTTAGCATTGTCTCAAGGGGTTAGTGTCCTTTCTAAGGCATCTTTATGGGAGTGGAGTATTAGTCAATGTTGTTCTATAGATTTCATTGTTTATTTATTATTGTTATTTTGAATGTTAGCCCCACAAGACTTACAACCTATTTTAAGTGGACATCAGAGGTGATATTCATATGTACTAGGGGTAAATGTGCCAGAACATCAGTCTCTTACATCCACCTGAGCTACATGTAGTTCAGGCGGACGATACCTTAGTTTAATATTTCATGCAAAGGGTGGCACTGTGGAATGCAGCACCTTTCTTCAGCTGCTCTAAAATAATAGTACTGTAACATGAATCAAGCACCTTGTGTGAGAATAGAACCTTCAGCCTTCTGCATTTCCCAGCATGAAAGTCAAGTCTGCAATCTGCAATGAAAATTTTTCATTCAAGCCTCCGGGGGTGTACCCATTAAATTGAACATTTTGTTTTGCTGATATTTACTCAGTCACCCTCAATGTGTTTCTGGCAGTGAGACAGTGATGCGTTTTCTTTAAAAATGACCCTTTGTCAACTGCTAAATTGCCAAATGGTTCACAGATTGGACACAAGAAATCAAAATAGTGGAAGTTAACTTTACAGACAGATGAGTCACCAGTGGAATTCCCCAGGGTTCTGTGCTAAGTCATCTGCTGTTTGGTATCTTCTTTTCAGAAGTAAAAGCCAGTACAAAGGGTTCTGGCTAATTAAGTTTGCATATGACTGCACGTTAGGAGCAGTTATTCAATCCACAGATGACTTAGCCATCCTGCAGGAAGGTTTGCCCCAAATAAATAACTGGTGCTAAAATCATGCACTGAAATTAAATGACACATAAATGCATTAGTGCACCCTTTGGGGAAGTCATGTACCCCAGAGTACTACCACAATGACAATATGCCCCTAAGAGATGACCCAGTTATTCAGGATTTGTGAACTTATGTGGACACTGACCTAACGTTCAACTATTGTGTCCATTGTTATAGAAAAAGTCTTTCTACATTGCACAGCTTGCAAACAAAGGGATTGTGTCTACATCTAGGAATGCTATTGTCCCCCTTTACTCAGCCCTCATTAGGCCAGTCATTGAATATAATGCCCTCTTTGACATGTATCTGTCTGAACACAAGCAACAACTGGAACACCCACAGAGATATTTCACTAAAAGGATACAAGGCATAAACAACATGTCCTACATGGACTGACTTAAAACCCTGTCACTATACTCTGTATCCTACAGACTGCTGTGAGGTGACCTGTGTCTAGCACACAAGGCATCCAGTGTCCCAATACTGATGGATTTACTACACATCAGCAAGTCAAATGGCATCAGAAGTACTTTATTCTGGCATCTAAATCTCTTCTGCAACATGAACAGAATGATTTGAAGGGAAACGTGTGTCTTGCAGATTATATTGCTGCTGTAGAACAGACTTCCTATCCAGGTAAAATAAAACTCATCCCTGTCCATATTCAAGTGCAACTTGGATTTATGGATGGGAAATAGAAAATTTACCCCAGGACTACCCATTTTACTATTAATGGACAGGAGCTCCTAAATGCTTTATCCCATGCATGGGTCCCCTCAAAGTATCTACAGTATGATCCCATTTATTCTTGTTAGGGGTAATATATAATGACTGACCATGAGATGGATAAGATCAATCTCTAACCAAATGGGATTGAATAATTTGAATACCAAAAAGGAAACCCATTAGGCTTAAAATGGCTTGAAAAGGCAGCTAACCTAATACCTACCTATGAACCTATGGAGAGATTCTTCCAGTACAGATTCTCTAAATAATACTAGCTAAGCTATGAGCCTTTCAGTCCTCCATAGTTCCCTGCCTATGTAGTCTTTCTTATTGTTTATGCTGTGAGTATTAATTTTGTGTCATCTGTGTTAACTAAATCTGTTTATTCTACCTTGTGAGACATCCAGTGCAGACTGGAGTTGGACACCATGTCTTCTTCTTTGGCATTTCACCTCTTAAGTCACTAGGCTTTTCCCCACCTTTCAGTTATCTGTTAACCTTGTCCATCCCAGCCTATGTTTATTTACCTGTTTGTTGTTAACTATGTGATCCATTGCAGACTCTTTCAGCCCTGATCTGGCTCCAGTGCAGGTAATATAATGCAGCAGTAATAAACAGAACAGGCAGTTGTACATATGGCCAAAGACGTAAAACTTAGAAAGCACACCAGACTCAAAAAAATGAAACAAATGAAACAGAAGCAGTCTGTGACTTTAAATTTCACCTTTGTTAAAGGCATAAAAGCATACCATAAAAATGTCACCATAAAAGTAATAATAATGATGTAATGATAAATGCACACACACTTTAAAAGAGTGTGTGTGTATATATATATATATATATATATATATATATGTATATATATATATATATATATATATATATATATATATATATATATATATATATATATATAGTACAGATCACTTTGGTAGCTGACAGAGCTCCTGGTTTAAATAAATGTATCAATATTAAGTGCTTTTTAGCACTCAAATAATTTTAATTAGAATAATATTTAGGCAGGATATGTGTTTATGTTAAAACATTGTATTGTACTCTATATATATATATATATATATATATATATATGCACACACACACACACACACACACACACACACACACACACACACACACACTGTTTTAAAGTGTGTGTGTGCATTTATCATTACATCATTATTATTACTTTTATGGTGACATCTTTATGGTATGCTGTTATGCCTTTAACAAAGATGTGAATTTTAAAGTCATGTGATGATTTATTTTTTCATAATTTAAGGGGTGTGTTTTGAGAAGTTAAACATTTTCTGAAGAAGTTCATGAAGAATAAACTTGGACGAAAGCGCAAAGGATTTGTGTTCGCTCCTTCATTTTTCAGACTGCTTCTGGTTCGTTTATTTCATTTTTAGCAGTTGTACATATAGTGCAAATTGTAAGAACAGCATTGTCAGATGAGAATTAAGTTACGCACGCACACATCAAACTATTGTATTTTATAAGCAATTATTTCTAAGAGTGCATCATTATTAGTCTTTGTCAAGCCTTTGAGAAGAGCTTGAGTCCTTCAAAGTTTGCAAAAATTAGTACCTCAGAGGTGAAGTGGTTAAGTTTATATGTTAAAACTGGAATTTGGTTCAGTATATTAATCTGCCACCATTCTTTTGCATGTATCTACATATATTTATACACACACACACACACACACACACACACACACACACACACACACACACAAACACACACACACACAGACACACACACACACACACACACACACACACACACACACATATATATATATATATATATATATATATATATATATATATATATATATATATATATATATATATATATATATATATATATATATATATATATATATATATGGGTCCCCTTCAGTACCTCATATGGACGATACCATATGTTCGAACTTGTAAATGTTCGATCTGACTGAATGGAGATCTCCGTACAGTGCGGAACAGGAAGATTTCCCTTTTCCGCAATGTAATGTGATCTCGGAGTTGGTATATTTAAGTAAGGGGGTGTGGGGGGTGCAGCTCCTACAGACATTTAATTTTGTTTTTTGTTGTTTTTTTCTTTTTTTACATGTGTTTGAAGTACTACAAGTTCGAACATATGGTCTCGGCCATATATGGTTCGAACTTGTAATATGTTCGATCTACTGAAGTAGATACATATATATATATATATATATATATATATATATATATATATGTATATGAGTAACTGATTACTTTGACATAGTTCCTTCTAGAAATAATACCTAAAAGTTAGAATTTTAAATACTCAAAAATTGCATTTTTAGGCTTGTTGAAGTCTCTACTGAAACAAGCTGGCACCTTCAAGAGAGACTGAGCTCAGCATTTGAGAATTACTGTCCTAAGCAGGCGAGGCTGCCTTCATGTCTAAATCGGCTTACTTCTTATCTGATCTATCTTAAAGTGATGCCACTTAAACTGAATAAAATCACCTTTGTAGATTTGTAAATGCTAGGAAATCCATTAGATAGTTAGGACCATTTCTTGCAAAAGACTTGGACTGAATATATATCCATAGAGTCAGGGATAGTTACATGAAATTTATAGTAACATTGTTAATGGAACTGTTGATGTTGTGATTTTTACATTGCTTTTGCAACACGTAAGTACTGAAGGACTAATAAAAAATAAGAATATACAATCTGTTTGTGTATATGTTTTTGTGTGCTCCAGTGTGTGTGTGTGTGTGTGTGTGTGTGTGTGTGTGTGTGTGTGTGTGTGTGTGTGTGTGTGTGTGTGTGTGTGTGATTGTGTCTGAATACAGGCTTATCTCTTTTCACCAAACATAATGGCCTCTTTTCTGGGTCTATTTTGGAAGTCTTGCCTGCTTAAGGGACTTACCTAACAAAAAATAAATAAATAAAATAAACTGAAAATTAAAAAAATAGCTAAGTCCACTGAATATAATAGTGAGATGGAAGCTATAAATTTGTTTTTTAATAAATGAGTATTTTTCCATTCCTTAGATGTTTTTGAGGATGTGGTTTAACTGACTTATTCAGAGTCATACAGCAAATGCAAAATAAAAGGTGAATATTACTGAGTAGATGAAACCCAGAACCACAGGATAAAGCGCGGTAGCAACATTCTGCCTTAATCATCTGTACAGACTGACCTCTGTGATGCATACTTAGAACTGTTGACTCACAATACACAGTTTGTGCCTTCTATGCACAGCTGGCATGTTGTCCTGAATTTTCACTGGGGTTTCCTCTTTCCTGTCTCCCAAATATATGCCAATATATAAATTTGTGATTATCCTAAACAGAGTGTTTGTGTGTGTGTGTGTGTGTGTGTGTGTGTGTGTGTGTGTGTGTGTGTGTCCAGATATGGGCAGGCATCTCATCTAGCACTGATTCTCTGCCTTATGCCAGTTGATTGCTGAAATAGGCTTACTCTGGTTTTCATATATACAGCTAATACTGCAACCTGCAAGCTAATGAAAAAACATTTCATTTCTTAGAATCACAATGGGGAAACTGTATGTTTGTGTGTTTGTTAAAATCATCCACATCTAAACCAACCAGATAGTACAAAAATTTGAGCATTGTGTAACAAAATTTTCTAAAATCTCTGAGAAAGCAAATTGGTGAGTTAAAAAAATGCTCCAGAAATGTAATTATGAAGAGAACTTATACCAAATGTTGAGAGATATGGTTATATGTCAAATAACTGAAGCTTTTGCTTGAAGAAGACCATTATTGGAGGCTAAATTTAGCATTTGGAAATGTTTTAAAATATTGTTTGCAGTGGAAACAGGAAACATAAATGTGCAATATTTTGTACCATATTTTTGTAATTCACTGGCATGTAATCCACGGTGGTGGTGCTGCAGTAGCGTTGTCGCCTCACAGTAAGATGCTGTCCGATTCGATTCTCAGTTAGAGCGTCTTCTGCGTCAAGACATGCGTGAATGGGCGTGCCTTCGAAGCCGAAAGACGCATAGTACACTGGCATGTAACACTGCACAAGACAAGTGTAAGAGTACATACATGAGAGTAAGGAAGACATGAAAGCTAATATAGGTTTCTTCTGCCATAACAAACAGCACATAACTGCTCAGATAAATGTTTGGTAAAACTGGCACAAAATGTTTATGCTGAGGTAATAGCAAATAGAAAGAGCAGCAAACATTTTCTTTACATGGTATTCAAGATCTAAATATGAAAAAATAAATGCTTTTCCAGTAGAAATAAAATTAAAAGGGAAGTCTACAAACTCTGAAGTTGAAACAGGAAGCAGTATCATTATAATGAATAAATTAAAATTCACAAATGTACACATTTTTGCAACCAACTGATATTAGATCCCAACATGGTAACTCATCATTAGAACCACCAGTCCACAAAAATCTGCATGTGCAGAAAAGGCCATGCTGTTTGCAATCTTTGTATGAAAAAAAAACAGAACAAAACAGTCTGAACCCAGAACTTTTATTGTTTGAGACTCTCACTGGTGAGCAACTTGGGCAAACTGTTCACAATTTAGAACTGGTAAACAATGTAGGATTCCAAAAGGCCCCCTGATGCTCCAGAGTTAAGACCAGATTCCTAGTCTAATGCCTCTTCTGCCTGGAGTAATGTTTTACCTGTGAGTACTCAAGCGTAAGGGTCAGACCCAGGAGATGCCCACTGGAAGAGCATTGAGAGTACGCAGCTGTGTAGGATGAGGGCTGTGTGATGAACACACACAGAAATAAAACAGCAAAAATGTGGCTGAATAGAAATGGTGCACAACAAACAGGTAGATTATGAAAACAAAAAACACTAACAAATCAAAGTAGAGCACCCAAACTAAACAAAATAACCACTGCAGATCGAAAGGAGGAGTTTTATTCACCTCTAGCGCCTCGGCAAAAATGCCTTCAAGGAATGGTCATTTTGTTTGGATTATGAAAACAAAGACTGAGTGCATGAACACTACAATTCTGTGCTTATTTTCTGTGGAAGTATGGCAGCTCAGTCTAAGAATTATAGCCTTTCTAAACTTCCTACTTTTCCTAACTTCACACAGAGACAGTTTATTCTTGGTGTAAAGGAGCAGAGTTCTGTAGCTGAAATCGTATGGTTACCAAAAGCTCAGCTGTGCAAAGGTTATGTAATGCTACTGTCCTCGCTCAGTTGTTTATCAGTTTCAGAGTTAAATGGTAACATTACCTGTGGGTGACAGAATATGCAGATGGCTGTAACGCAGGAAGCATTGTTACGTCCTGTACAGATGTAATGGTTGCCATAGGGTCAAGGCAGTATACACTTATTGGTGGTTGGACAATAGTCTTATGCTCAACATTAAGAAATGTAGTGTCTTGTACTTTGTAAAGAATACTCTGGACTTTCATTACTAAAGCTATTGCATACCCAACATGGGCATTGTCATATTACATCCAGGAACACTTACAAACAGCAAATTTAGCTTGAATCAAAAAAATCATTTGAACATTATGTTTCCACCATAACCAGGAAATCCTTCTATATGGCATAGTTAATAAATAAGAGAATATCTTCAAGAGCCAAAGAAGTCATCCTTCCCTGTATTCCTGACTTATCAGATCCATCATCAAAAACATATATG